>NC_047525.1:1319006-1339006 GCF_902827115.2 Pseudochaenichthys georgianus | reverse complement strand
CTGAAAGGCCGTAGGTTGCAGTTCTGCTGTAAAGGCCACACTTTTACATACAAACTAAGGCAATGGATCCTCACTGGTAATAACTATTATGTAATACATACACGTATAACAACACAATACAGGCTGTGCAATATTGTGCAATAAACCTGCATTGTGCAAAACAGACACTTCTTTGCAATTGTACTGTGCAATTATAACTTTTAGGTGAAATCCTTTTTTTTATAAATATCCCAACATTTTCTATAAATGTCTCAACACCGTAATGTTATACTTATTTTTTATATATATATTTTTTTATTGGTGCTACACATTTTTAGACGTGTACCTATTTGTCTTTATTTTTTATAGTTTATAACAGAATCTCTTTAATAGTAACAACAATAATAATAATAATAATAAAACAAAATAAAATAACGATAATATTTATTTGTATAGCACCTTTCATGCAAGATGCAGCCTCACAAAGCAAGATAACATACATACACCAAATGACAAAAGGACAAATAAATAGTAAGAAACATAATACATTTTTTTAATAAAAAGGCAGAAAGAGTTAGATCACAAAACCTTAAAATGATAAAACATGAACAGTGATACCACTAAAATTACCCCAAATTAAAAGGAAAACGATGGGTCTTTAATTTATTAAAAAAAATTCTATTGAGTTATAGGGTATCATACACTGAACAAAAATATAAATGCAACACTTTTGTTTTTGCTCCCATTTTTCATGAGATGAACTCAAAGATCTAAAACATGTTCTATAAACACAAAATAACCATTTCTCTCAAATATTGTTCACAAATCTGAAAAAATCTGTGATAGTGAGCACTTCTCCTTTGCCGAGATAATCCATCCCACCTCACAGGTGTGGCATATCAAGATGCTGATTAGGCAGCATGATTATTGCACAGGAGTGCCTTAGGCTGGCCACAATAAAAGGCCACTCTGAAACGATCAGTTTTATCACACAGCACAATGCCACAGATGTCGCAAGTTTTGACGGAGCGTGCAATTGGCATGCTGACAGCAGGAATGTCCACCAGAGCTGTTGCCCGTGAATTGAATGTTCATCTCTCTACCATAAGCCGTCTCCAAAGGCGTTTCAGATAATTTGGCAGTACATCCAACCGGCCTCACAACCGCAGACCACGTGTAACCACACCAGCCCAGGACCTCCACATCCAGCATGTTCACCTCCAAGATCGTCTGAGACCAGCCACTCGGACAGCTGCTGCAACAATGGGTTTGCATAACCAAAGAATGTCTGCACAAACTGTCAGAAACCGTCTCAGGGAAGCTCCTCTGCATGCTCGTCATCCTCATCGGGGTCTCGACCTGACTCCGGTTCGTCGTCGTAACCGACTTGAGTGGGCACATGCTCACATTCGATGGCGTCTGGCACGTTGGAGAGGTGTTCTCTTCACGGATGAATCCCGGTTTTCACTGTTCAGGGCAGATGGCAGACAGCGTGTGTGGCGTCGTGTGGGTGAGCGGTTTTCTGATGTCAATGTTGTGAATCGAGTGGCCCATGGTGGTGGTGAGGTTATGGTATGGGCAGGCGTATGTTATGGACGACGAACACAGGTGCATTTTATTGATGGCATTGTGAATGCACAGAGATACCGTGACGAGATCCTGAGGCCCATTGTTGTGCCATTCATCCACGACCATCACCTCATGTTGCAGCATGATAATGCACGGCCCCATGTTGCAAGCAGTGGCGGCGCCAGAGTATTTGTGTTGGGTAATCTATGGTAGGGCTAACCCATACAGTGGTGGGGCTCAAGTCAGTATTTCTAATGTAATTACATACACGCTATATCGCACCCCTTGACAGTGAAACGCACGCGTGAGGTTTTTATTAGCTTGTATTAGTCTCCTTTTATCAGCTAAATTACATCGAGAGCAACAGGTGTGAGTTAAACAATACACTTGCCTATTCTGCTAATTCCACGTAGTTACAACATGCTACGCAGCGGCAGAAACAAGACAAGTTGGCATATATAATTGACACGGAGAGAGAGAGGGAGAGAGAGGGAGAGAGACAGAGACACAGGTAAACAGAGAGAGAGACAGACACAGCACACAACAGGTATAGCCTGTATCTCTATTGTCATACAAAACACTTTTTCAATTGACCCATTATTACAAAATATATTCAAAACTCACTATTCACTCTTCAGGTGGGTGGTGTGACTCTGGCACATGTTCAACTTGTACCTCAATGCGAGGGCGTTTAAGAACAAATCTATCCATCCGAAATATACAATTAATCCTAGAAGTTCTGCTGTCTGTCTGCAATTTACTCGGCGCGAGTTTGTGGACTTTTCACTGTGAACGTGACGAATGACGCAGCAGACCCAACGTTTCGTTGCTCTGATTGGCTGTAGGTCTGTTCAAATTGCATTCGGAGGCATTTTGATCTGACCAGGGCCGCGCTGATATTATAACGCGAGAGAATTTCCACACCTTTAGTGTATAAAACTCCCCCACTACTTAGACTATTCCTTGCACCCCTCTAGCATAAGCCCGAATGGTCTCAACCATATTGCGTCAGTAACGTGCACTTGTTGTTACAGCAGGATCAGTTTGTGTGTTGTGGACACGACCGGTACATTTTTGCAATCCGTGTTCTCAACATGCTTACTTTAACATACTTTTTCATGGTCAGGCTAAGGTGGGGCTAAGCCATTTCTTGGTATGGCTGTAGCCTACCCCAGCCATACCCTGGCGCTGCCACTGGTTGCAAGGATCTGTACACAATTCCTGGAGGCTGAAAACATCCCAGTTCTTGCATGGCCAGCATACTCACCGGACATGTCACCCATTGAGCATGTTTGGGACGCTCTGGATCGGCGTATACGACAGCGTGTTCCAGTTCCTGCCAATATCCAGCAGCTTGGCACAGCCATTGAAGAGGAGTGGCCCAACATTCCACAGGCCACAATCAACAACCTGATCAACTCTATGCCAAGGAGATGTGTTGCACTGCGTGAGGCAAATGGTGGTCACACCAGATACTGACTGGTTTTCGGACCCCCCCAATAAAGCAAAACTGCACGTTTCAGAGTGGCCTTTTATTGTGGCCAGCCTAAGGCACACCTGTGCAATAATCATGCTGTCTAATCAGCATCTTGATATGCCACACCTGTGAGGTGGGATGGATTATCTCGGCAAAGGAGAAGTGCTCACTATCACACATTTGTTCAGATTTGTGAACAATATTTGAGAGAAATGGTTATTTTGTGTATATAGAAAATGTTTTAGATCTTTGAGTTCATCTCATGAAAAATGGGAGCAAAAACAAAAGCGTTGCATTTATATTTTTGTTCAGTGTATATACTGTGTATAACTGGGTTATATTGTTGTGAGGATCACATGATCTCTGGTTTGACTATTGAGATTTGATTGGCTGAATACCCAAAGCATGCCGCTCTGCACAGTGTGAAATATGTGCAACCATCCCAGAATAACACAGCCTGGAAGTGAAGGGGGAAAGCCATGTGTTCTATTCCTGGGCTGAGCATCAACCCATCACGCTCTTTATTGAACATGTTTAGCTCCAGAACATAATGATGTGCTCTCCGACACATTAGGCAGGATTTAAGGGAAGGCAAAATTAAGCTGACCCCTTTCGGACGTGTACTTAGCTAAAGCTTTGTTGTTTATTGATATCAGACAATGATACTACAGATTATTCAATTAGTAATTAAATATTTCGTTTTGTTATTGCATTCATTTGTATAGTACTGTATCATGTCTGTATCATCTTTTGTTTCATTTGTATTTTCTTTGGTTTTACACGCTCGAAATAAATAAACTAAACTAAGCTGCTGCTAGAAAGAGAAAAGAAAAGAAGAAAGGCAGCACTCTGTTTCCGCTGTAAAGTATCCAGATACATCCGTTCATCCGTGATTACAGGAAGTGAGGGATTAGAGTTAACACGCGTCATCCCAGGTAGCTAATGTGCGATATGGAGAAATCTGCATCTAATTCACTGACTCTGCATGTTCTCACAAGACGTTTGCTATGCCAACTTTGTTTTTTCAATAAATGTGTGCACGCTTAAAGTGAATTATCCTCCCAAAAAACTCTTTTGTTTAATCAGTGAAAGACAGGACAGTTGAGCAGGATGGTTCCAGTCGTTGATTATGATTGGCTAAGCTGCGTTGGATCCTATTGAAATATATTCTATAAACACTCAAGAAGAACCTCATCGCTTTGTGGAAGAACGATTTACTTGTTTTCAATAAATCATTTAAATGTTTAGTGCTGAGTGTTATATTTCACACAGGCTCCGCCCTCTACTGGACTCTATGGGTACTACTCTCTATCATGCTATGCGTGCATTCACCTACTGATTTGCATAAACGTAGCCGGCCAATCGGGGCAAGCCTACCTGAATGCGCGCACAGGCCCACAGTATATAAAGCGGCTACGCCTCCCGACCGCCATCCTTTTTCTCTCTAGCGAGCAGTAACAACTGAAGCTAAACGTAAGAAGAGAGATAGAAGAAAGTGAAAGAATATGGACTCACCACTCCTTGAACATCGGCCTTGCCTTACTGTACATGCCCGGGCTTAGTTGCGGGCGCTGAGCCCCACCGCTTGTGCTTCGAGTGTTTGGGGCCTGACCACGCGGTAGCAAACACTCTCCGTCCTGCAGTGCCTGTCACAGGCAGCAGGTTGGGCGGAGGGGAGAAGACCCCTGCCCCGCTGCCTCGTGACCGTGAAGCGCTGGAGTATCTTGATAAGATATTCCTACTCGGGGCACAGCTGGCGGCGGCGGCCAATCATCTGGGCGTGTTAGGGGTCTCGCTGATCACCCCTCAGCAGGAAGCCCCCGCCTCCCCGTCTCAGGAATACCGGAGTGATTATTCGGACCGCTGCATCGGGCAGATTAATAATCTGGTCCATGGTGGAGCCGCCGCAGCTGGCTGTGTGATGCCACAGTGGGATCACGCTACGTATTGGGACCCTAGTTCTATAAGCACAGGCGGAGCCCTCTACCTGGGCCCTGTCTTTCCTATGCCACTCGCTGAAGAGGGTGTCGGATGACGGTCGGGAGGCGTAGGCGCCTGATATACTGTGGGCCATTCAGGTAGGCTCGCCCCGATTGTCCGTCTTCGTTTATGCAACTCAGTAGGTGAATGCTCGCATAGCATGATAGAGAGTAGTACCCATAGAGTCCAGTAGAGGGCTCCGCCTGTGCTTGTAACCTAGGGTTACAATACGTAACCCCCCGTTTTACTTAAGAAACCCTGAAGGGCCCACTTCGTTCCTACCAATGCCACAAAGGTGCTGAGAAATCACTGCAAATCATTGTCTCACTTAAATTGAAATTTTAAAAAAGAGGAAAGAAAAATGATGATTAGGAATCACAGAAGAAGTTAGCAGGACATTGGCAACACGTTGCTTTTAACTTTGGAATGCTAACATGACACTATTTAACGTGTTGATGTTAACCAGGTATAATGTTCTCCAATGTAACCAGATCAATGCAGTGTGTTACAACAAACCTTATGACCATGTGTTCTAGTGAGCCGACTGAGGCTGACTTCCACATAAAGCAAGTGTGATCCTCTCACTGGGGTGTGGATGGGTCTCGCTGCACTTCTGCATGCAGCGATACCTGCAGATATAGCACAGGGTCATTGTTGTGTGTGTGTGTGCACGTGTGTGTGTGTGTGTGTGCGTGCGTGCGTGCGTGTGTGCGTGTACACGTGTGTGCGTGCGTGTGTGCGTGCGTGCGTGTGTGTGTGCGTGCGTGTGTGTGTGTGCGTGCGTGTGTGTGCGTGTGTGTGCGTGTGTGTGTGTGTGTGTGCGTGTGTGTGTGTGTGTGTGTGTGTGTGTGAGGAACAATGCCATGAACCCTAACAACACAGTTTCTGCCTCTAGTCTCATGAGAAGCAGTCATTTACTTTGTAAACATATCAGTGGATGATGTGTAGGCTAACATTATTATTTCCTGTCTGATACTGAAAATATTATCTTACAGGAAAAGCTTTAACTCCACGCATTGGAAACACATGTTGGCTTTCATTGTAGCCGGAGCAGAAAGGAGGCCATGGTGCTGCAGCACGAGAGAGAGGGATCAGCTATGCCACTGAGGTTGTCAGGTGTGAACACATCGGAACACATTCAGGCTTACACATTAGCGCTCAGCCACACAACGTCTAAAAGGGAAACCTGGCCACGCTGTTCTCTCAATGCCACTTAGTGTGAACATCACACATACAGGCATGTATAATAGCATGACATAAGCAGGCTGTGATCACATTCAGCCGGACTATCAGCAGCGAGGCCGATTGATAGGAAATGCTGTCTGTCCTACTGTACGGCCCTGTGGCTCCCTGTCAGCTGGGAAGCATGCTGCTCCATCCCTAATGACATCAGACTGCAGGCCTGAGTGTGTGTGTGAGAGAGAGAGAGAGAGAGAGAGAGAGAGAGAGCTGTGGGCGATCCAAGAGGGAAACAAAACTATGAGGTTTGATCAGATTCGGGCGATTGGAGCTGAGATAACATTTAAGCTGTGAAGGGATATTGAATATTGGAATCATATACTCAGTGGTGTATACTATTCAAGAGGTGTACTTAACATGGACACACATTGTACTTATGCTTTACCCGAGTACTTTTCATTTATAATACTTTATACTTCTACTTTTTGGAAGCCAATATTATACTTTTTACTTCACCACATTTATTTTACAGAGTAATTTAAAAGTTTTTAGAAAGAATATTTCACAGTTTAGAATCATTACCTTTACTCAAGTAAAGAGTCTGAATACTTTTTCCACCACTGCATATACTGAATATGATCATCACCAGGATAAGCCTCAAAAACGTCTATTCATGTCCCTGTAAATCCACCAGACCCCGTAGAACCTGCAGCTCTGTCACACAGAGAGAGAGAGAGAGAGAGAGAGAGAGAGAGAGAGAAACTTCCAGAGGTAAGTATGCATGGCTGTGATGCCAGCACTTCGGGATTTGAAATCAAATATGAAGTGCTTTATAAATGGAACCCATTATTAGTATCATTATAGCACCTGGTGTAACACAGGATGTGCTACTGTACGGTCCTTATTTGTTATGTATTCCTAAACCACTCCTCTTGTCTGGTGCCACTATGGATGTGTATTGGCTGGTTAGGGTATCTTTCTTTAGCCTGATCACACGTGTAGGTTCTGCGTCCTCAAAGATCCGGCCAGAGGGCGATCTGATGGGGAACTTGTTGGGCTCATTGGACTTGGTGCAATGAAGTTAAAATCACTTCCTGTTTCACGGTAATTTGCTGCCAAGTCACTGCATGGATGTTCCATGAAACACACATGTTGTGTAACTGTTCGTCAGTATGGTCTTTACACTGACCAACTTGGTGGATTTCTTACAAGTATAACACCAGATAATAAAACTGATTTCCTCCAGTTGACATTTTTGTGTTTCTCCACAAGTTATTTAAAGCAGCACCTGTTAAACAACGTGTTTACCACACTCACAAACACACACACACACACACACTTATTTCTATCTCCGGTAAAAAAAAAATGGCATGGCCAGGCAGGCTATTTTGAGAAAGAAAACATACAGAGACATCCCTCACAGAGCGTCCACACGGCGGCGTGCGTTGAAGCTTGCCGGCGGCGTGTCTGACGCTCGACCAACAACCAATCAGATGAATCTCCCCCCGGACACACAAGCACGCGCTTTGATTGGCTAGAGCTTGTACTGGCATATGATTCGATTGGCTGACGCCTCCGTTGAAGCTTCAAAAGTAGAACATTGCTCTACTTTTGAAGCTATGCTTTGCTCCCACAATGCAGTTCGGCGAAGCGTGACGTCACCCCATTCCAGTGCCCAGTGAATGGGCAGAAGCGTTGAAGCTTCAAAGCACGCCGCCGTGTGTCAGCTCCGTTAGAGGAGCTGGACGCTCAGGTTGTGGGATCCGATGCTCGTCTCTTTGCAGTTTCATGTAGTTGCCTTTTTGTTTGCTGTTTTCTGCCCTGATCTAAATAACTTCCACTGCACTCCCCCGGGTCCTCAGCAGCACACACACCACGCGTGAAGACCGCAGAGTTGGAGTGATAATTGGAATTCAGATATACACACACACACACTCACTCACTCACTCACACACACACACACACACACACACACACACACACACACACACACACACACACACACACACACACACACACACACACACACACACACACACACACACACACACACACACACACACACACACACACACACACACACACACACAGGTTTTGTCATTATAGCATGATGATAAACCTGCTCTGATCAAATTCAGTTACCACTCTGTCGTACACACACATGCGTTTTTATACAGGTACAGGTTTTATACACACAGTACACACTTTTTACATCATGCGCACATACATATACAAATACACACACAAATACACACACACATATGCACACACATATGCACACATGCAGTTGAGAGGTCAGAACGGAGGCAGCCAGTCTAGCTGGCGCCAGTGAGCAGTTGGGGGTTGGGTGCCTTGCTCAAGGGCACTTCGGAATTAACCAGACAGCAGAGTATATTATGTTAATTATTTTAAAAGGAACAGACCTTTAACCTTCAAAGTTTTCGAGATGCATTTTGGAAAATGGGGTATAGTATAGTAGTAGTCTATTGTTGGTTTGACTATCCTTTTGTTAAGGTGTCTCTCACAGGCTCCTCAACATTATGGGACAGCTGAGTGGTCATTTAACCTTTCTGCGTTTACCGGATTCCAAAGATTTCCAATGACTAGTTTCCTGGCCCTTGTGAGAAAACTCACACAGGATGTTGCATGAAAACTCACATGTTTGATAACTTTTCATCAGTATGGTTTTAAGGTAAATGTAAAGTGGATCAAAGTGCAACACCTTCAGATTTAAAATGCCCAACTTCCTTCCTCCAGTAGACCTCTCTGTGTTTCTCACAAGTCATTTATACCTACATATGTCATAGCTGTAGAGAGCGAGGGGGGGTGTCTTCAGATAGGGTAGCCCCGCTGTGCATCTGGCCCTTGTGTTTGTCAGTGGTAGAAAACTTGCTTAGCAAACTGGAATCAATTTAGTGTTAAATAATTAAAATAATAATAAAATAATGATATAGCCAGTGAAACCTCCCTCCTGCTGTTGCTGCAGACTTCCTGCAGGTCCACCAGCAGACTGCAGCCTTTTGAGGCAGATTTAGCTAATTTAGCATGTAAACAACATATGCTCTGTCAGGCCGAGGCGTCATGAAGACTCTGCAGGCGTTGGTCAGTGTCAATGTATTCTTTAAGGCATGATGTTAACCCCCCCCTCCTGTGCTCTGCAGTGTGCAGCACTAATGAGAGCGACGCAGGATGAGGTGCAGCAGGGGGGGGGGGTGAAGGTGACCTTTACCAGCACCCCCCATCTCACTCTCTCTCACTCCGCCTGTTTGGTTCGGTCTTTCTCTTTCTGTAACCTGCCCCCACAGGTGCTCGCTGTGCTCCTGGGGGGGGGGGGGGCTGCACAGGTTGGGGGAGATGGTGATCCAAAGGGCATAGACATCTCCACAGGAGAGTTATAACAAGGAGCATTAGTCAGTGGTGGAAAGTAATAATAATATTATAATAATAATACATTTGATTTATATAGCACACTTTGAAAACAACGTCATCTCAAGGTGCTTCACAAAGCTATAAGGAGAACATAATCAAATAAAAAGATAACTACAGTTCTCTATCAGATAGACGGTTCGGCCACACGAGGCCGACATGGAAACGCAGAAAAGGATAACGATAACGGGTCCCGAGGTGTGTAGATCTGCAAACGAAACGCGCTGGGGGGGCAAACGGCTCTGTGTTTACGCCTATACGATCGTTTCCTGATAATGTTGAAGCAATAGCCCCGCCTCTCCTGCTCAGAGATCAGCTGTTGGGCTGTCAGAAGAGGGGGAGGGAAAGAGAGGCTCCGTCTTCTATTCTTATATTATTATATAGAGTCATTATCAATTAGTTTTAAAGCTCAATAAATAACAAAGAAGACCTCTGACCGGCATTTTTCTAATTTTTTTCGGAAGATTTAAACTTTAACGGACATGTTGACCGCCGAAAGAAAATCGAACGGAAACTCTGCCGCACGGTCCCCTCGTCCCTTGGAAGAGGCGGAGAGGTGGGTGTTTGTCATCTGCTGGTGGACTACCGGAGAGAATTACAGCAGGAGCAAACGCTTGTCTCGGGGAGGGAGAAAAAGAACCACAGCATCCACAGCGGAGAATAAACAGAAGGACAACCATGGCAACCATGCGCGGGAAGTCTTCTTCGCCGCTTTTGTGGCAGGAGTACAGCGCCACTTACAGGCCTGGCATATGTACTACAGCGTCTCCAGCGCTTTCGAGCGGTCTCGTGTGAACGGACACGTTTCTGGTGGCTGTTGCGTCTGGACGGAAGACTTTTTTGATATTGATTTCGGTCCGTTTGCGTTATCGTCCTCGTGTGGCTCCAGCCTTAATGTGTGCTTGGAATGAGCCACACCTAGGCTTGTTACAAGTGGGGAGAGGGGAATGGAGTGGCCATTAATGCTGATATGAGGGATATCAGTTTTTTGTGTTTGATGTGGTGCTCCAATCAGAATGGCCTCTGATTTGCTGCTATTTAGTTGGAGGGAGTTGTTGCTCATCCAGTGGTGTATGTGTTCCAGGCATCTTGAGACTTTTGAAAGTGCCAGATGTTTATCCGGGGCAGTTTGGAAATAAATCTGTGTGTCATCGGCGTATGTGTGGAAGCTGATATTATGGCTCCTCAGTATTTGTCCCAGGGCAACATGTACATTAAAAAGAGCAGTGGCCCAATGACTGACCCTTGGGGTACACCAGAGGTGATGCAGTGTATGTCGGAGGTGCTTTTCCCGAGACGGATATATTCCTGTCTTCCTGTGAGGTACGAGTAGAAAAAGTCTAGAGCCTTGCCAGCGATTCCCACCTCCTGGAGTCGCCAACACATTCGATGTGTCAAATGCTGCACTTAAGTCCAGCAAGATGAGTAGTCTTGGGGAACCAGAGTCATCAGCAGGTCATTTAGAACCCTCACCAGAGCTGTTTCAGTGCTGTGAGCTGGTCTGAAACCAGACTGGAAGGTTTCATAGAGCTCATGAGTATGGAGATGTCCGTGAAGCTGAAGGGCAACAACCTTTTCCAGAACTTTAGCTAGAAAAGGCAGGTTTGAGATGGGGCGGTAGTTTGTGAGTACCTCAGGATCCAGGTTGTGCTTCTTCAGGACAGGTCTGATGGCTGCCAGCTTGAGGGAGGGAGAAAAGTTCATTTACTGAAGTAGTGTACACAAAACTGAACCGTATACTTTAATTAAATATTTCAGCATGTTTCACATAACGGTATTAGGTTAGTTGAAAGCAAATATATTAAGTTGAACCTGATATTTTTTTTATTACTATCACCTAACCTAATACAATTATGTGAAATATGTTGACATAACACATTTAAGTCAACGTTTCAGTTGTTAATTGTACTTAAGTACTTTATTGATATGTTTACTTTACTTGAGTATTTACGTTTGATGCTCCTTGCCACTAAAATTAAGAGGCAAATATTTAACTTTTACTCCACTATATTTATTTTAACACACAGTTACTTGTTGTGATATATATGGTATAATGTAGTACTGCTCCACATTGATAAACTACAATTCTAAATTGTCTCCTGTATAAAAACAGGATAATATAATAACCATAAAATAATATGATACTGTGAAAAGATCCATTTTGCATAATGGGTTAATCTGAAGTACATCTAGCTTTTAATACTTCTGTACTTCTTATTTTTGTACTTTAAAGAGCCTGTGACACCATCCCAACAACTGTTGTGCAATGAAATATTGGGCTACTAGTAATCTCGAACCGTCAGTTTAAAAAAGAAAAAGCGATACCGTTGCGTTAAATATCAATAATTTCGAACATCGCGGGGAAATTCCTTCACTCATTTTGAAGTTTTGGGGGAAGCCGGAAGTGACGTCAATGCGGGAACGCTTCGAGAGCCAAACACGGACAAAGTGTGTTGTCATGCGTAGAAATGGTGAATTACTGAGATTAGGCACGTTAATAACGTTTTAATGAAGTTGACTACAGTATATTCATATTTGTCAGTGCTTTCATGTCAATTCGGCGACATAAACATAAATGATCGTGGTGAAGATGATGATTACATTAGGATTAAAAATCGGGAGTGAGAGCTGCTGAATTTCCTCCCGTCGGATGTGATATAAAAACAATTATTTTTGTGGTTGTAAACTCAAGTGGATGAAACTACATTTATTAGTGCTTTCATGTCAATTCGGCGAACATATGATACATTAAATGATCGTTTGTTTGAGCCGGTCTGCATTTCCTGATGAGAAAACAAACCGATGCTTTTTGTAGTTGTAGTACACCAACAACATGGATTAAACGTGTGTTTTTTTACCACAATGTTGGGGAAATTAATGGATAAAATGCACGGATTATTATTATTATTCCCACTCCGATCGGGACACTAGGTCCACCGTTTCCCCGCAGCGAGGCTCCCCCCGTTGACAGTTTACGTGGGCTGGGTGCAGTGGCGGACTGGCCATCGGGACGAATCCCGATGGGCCGGTACCGAAGTGGGCCGGTCGGATAAGTCACTAGCACATCCCCCATAGGCGGCGCGTGAGGCTCAGGTTTGAGAAGGCTAAATAACTTATTTTACCTGACGCTGCCCGCCTCCGGTGTCTATAGAAAAGAGATCCACTCAGTGTGCGGAGTTTAAATCTCTCAAGTCATATTACAGGATAAAGGAAATACAGTTTAAACTGCCGTATGCAGAGAAGACGCCGACGTGTCGCACTTATCATTCATATTACATCATCAATCAGTCGATCATCGATCATATAATATCATAATATATCATATATTTCCTTATCTGAGTCAGCTTCTCCAGCCTCATCTGGCCGTGCAACACTCACAGTGTCACAGACTGGATGCAGAAGTATTATTTAACACATTATGTTGACGAAACACTCGAGACAAATGTAATTAAAGTCAGATCCACGCGTGTCTTAGACGTGAACGCGCTCTCAGCTGGAGAGAGAAACCCTGGCTTGATTTACCGAGTTGATAACCAGCGTCGTAGGACCGCTTAGCGAGATCTCGTGTGTTAGTTTGTTGTTGTTGTTAGTTTGTTACTCAAACATATCCAGGGTCTGTTGAACTGGCTTCGTAGCACAGGGCACAGGTGGCTAGCAGCGCTAATGTCAAAGACACAGACATTATACGTTATATTTGTATTTTACCAGGATGCAGTGACACAAATATTTACAGTACAGCAGCCGCCGCCCCTGACATCCCCACTCCCCCCGTTGACAATTTACTAGAGGTACCGAAGTGGGCCGGTCGAGAGTCCCGGGATGATTTTTAGTCCCATTCCACCACTGGCTACATGACCATATGATCGCCCATATTGACGCACCTCATTCCTAAACTTCTAACAGATACAACATAAACCGATCCTTCAGCCTCATATGAGCTCTCAGACACGTTCAACATTAACCTGTCATCGCTGTCTGAGCGTGCTGCTGTGTGCGCCGTCGTGCGTTTACATCTGACTGTATATATATAAAGGTTTACATGCAGATGCTGGGATCCTGGACGGTGCAGCTGGAGCGCTGTGCCCGCAATGACGTCACCCATCATTTGGCGGGACTTGAAGAATCCGCGAGAAGATCCAGAAAATTGTCAACATTGAAGGATTAATGGTTATCAAAGTACAAATATCCAAAATCAGTTCAGTAACGGTTTTCAAGGGGACAATATGTACTCAAATTGATGGGTTTGGATGATGGGGGAAAACCGTGTCACAGGCTCTTTAAGTATATTTTGATGCCAATTGTACTTTACTTAAGTAACTTTTTGAAATGAGGACATTAACTTGTAATGGAGTGTTAAGACAAAGGTAATTGTGCTTTTACTAAGTAAAGGCTCTGAGTACTTCTTACAACTGCATTTAGTGCATATTATCAACTGCTCAGAGGTTTGGATTGAGTTCCAGTGAGTGCAACCTCAGAAAGAGGCACACAAACCCCATGGCATTGGATCGATCCGGCTGTGTTGAACATTTTCGGAAAGATGTTCTGGGCACATTATCACAAATAGTTTCCCTCACAGTACCAGGAAAGCCCAGCCTCTGTATTCTAGGTGTTTCCCTGTCATTCCAAGACTCAAAAACAACTCTTCTCCAAGCTAAACATATCATATCTGTTTTTGGAAAAACCCAGAAAACCCCTCAATCAATCCCTGGTTTAAAAACCTCTCTCATTGTCCGGCCTTAGAAACATTAACCTATGCTATAGAGGGAAAGCCTGATGCCTTTTACTATTATAACATATGGGGAAATTCTTACATCTTTTGGAAAGGAAACACCTTATCATTTAATATGCAACATCTGGTACCAGCTGTGTGACCTAACATGTGTATTACATACATTTTAATCATGTATGTTGTTTTGAGTTCTCTCTTTTGAAATATTGATCACTGTCAACATTTGTTTATATATATTTGTGTATGTCATTCATTTAAGTATCATTTGTTTGAACCTTTGTCTTGAAAGCTGTTTCTGTCCATTATGTTGGTGGATTTAACTCAGTCCAAAACACTCAAAAGAAATCATCCAATATTGTTTGTACTGCATCATAACTAACTGATGATGCATTCATAACCAACAATCCTGTTGTCATTTTATTTTGTGGCACCAAAACACATTACACCACATATTCTTAAGTAAACATGTGGGATTCCATTCACTCATCATATCGCCTGTAGTGAGGACCGTGGATAATGATGTTATCTGACTAGAGCAGACTCATTATAGAATACACTTCCTACAAAATAAAAGAGTGTGTCTCAGCCAGAAAGTAGTCCCATTAGTAAACACATGTCCTTGGTCCCCCCCCACCTCTCCTCCTGTTAACCCCTCTCTGCTGACCTTGCTGCTAACAAGCTCCCTCACAGGCCGGATGAAGGTGCTGACCTGAGGTCTGCAGGCGGCAGATGGAGCGGAGCCACAGATACTCCAGCTAGTCCCAGCACTTCACTTTTTAATTACTTCAACTGCACAGGGCAACAGAGCATTGTTGAATACAGACTCACGGACTCACAGCTCTTTCAAGGTTGAACACTCAGTTTCTTTTTGGATCAGCATTCCTGTCAGGAAGGAGAAGCTTCTTGAGACTCCCGCAGAATATCCATCACTGCAGCTCACCTCTGAAATCAGAAGGTTTTCATTGTGAGGCTGTGTTGTGGGTTTTACAGATCAGCCCCCCTGGAGAGTTACATATCTCACCACACTGGATTCATGTATTAAATCAAGGATACACTTTTTGACCAGCACTTGTTATTTTCAGTAAAAGGTTGATGGTTTATGGAGCTGAGATGAAATCTACCAGAACTCATGTGTTGGACTGAATACCTACAACCTATGTACTGGACTGCAGTATATTACTATATGAACATCCAAGGACCCTGGTGTAGGTTTCTCCTGGACCTTTTGCCAACATACTTGTTGGAACCTATATAATGTTTCAGTTGGTCCAGCAGCATGTGTGTTGTTGTGTGTCTTTGTGTAAACATCTTGGCCAATCAAATCCAGGCCCATCTGTGGACTCCAGGTAGACGGGTGGGGGGGAAAGGCTGTAATAGATGTCAGGAGTTGTAGAATCCTGTCTTACAGTATCATAACGCACGGTGTGGTGTCTGATCAGGGGCACATCTCAAACACTGAGAGCAGTTGCTGCAGGTAAGGTCAATTATGACATTACATATCATTTAGCTGATGCTTTGTTCACAAGCAACTTACAATAGGTGCTATGAACCATAAATATACAAACTCTAAAAAGCCAGGAACATGCAGGTCCATTCTCTTCAGATAAGCCAAACCATGTGCTGTAAGTGCTGGTGCATTAAGGGCAACCTTTTGATGTGTTCTGTGTGGATTTTAATGGCCTGGGTAAAGACAACATAAGTGAGTTTACAGTTTACGACGCTCGAGGGGTAGATGTCCTGCTGTCCTGATATCAATGGGATTACGTTCATCATGGAAACCGGTTTGCCAGGAGAGCAACACTATGTGTTCAGGGATGCCTGTACCTGACTGGCACCGAGGGAGCAAGAGCTCGATCGCAGACTGGAAAGCGAAGTGCATGTGTGTTCTGACGGTGCTGGCAGGTAGATGTTGGCAGCATCATGTCTGAGGAAGAATTGTAAAGATAAAGATAGACTTGCTTAAGCATGAACCGTGTGTGATGAGTGTTAAGTGTGTTTCATGTTGCTAATCACAGTGTGCACTGACTTCAGCTCAAGGCCCACTCATCAGGTCAACAGTGGCTATGGTCAGAACCCTCAGTCAGAGCATCAGGGTGAACAGAGCCCTGCACGCTCAGAAGCCCAGGGGCAGGGAAGCGCCACTCTCCCAGGAAAAGAGTTCTATGAGAAGCGATACGTTTAAAGTCTCGGAAATCATTCAACCCCTTTGAATGAATACTTGGCCTGTTCAGTCGCTCTATCGCTGAAGCCTTCGCGATGTGTGCAACATGTTCCACTCGTCATCGGCACACTTTGGAGCAAAACCTTAACAGTGCAGCGTGCTTCAGGGTGTCACTGCAGATGAAAAGATTGATGACTGTAGTCAGGGCGACATGAGCACAACATAAGACTCCATTTGACTGTGGCACCGGGCCTGGACACTTATAACTGCACTCTGTCTGATATGTGCAGGGTGTGCTGCGCAAAGGAACACCTCACCCCTCTCTGAGTGGTAATATAACCCTCTGAGGTCTGGGTGAATCATCTAGGGAGCCATTCAATTGGAGTTGAGGGTTTAATCCTCAGTCTGACCAGAGGCTACGTGATGTCTTGGTGAGCCCCCCATCCAACGTGGCTCTTTGAGGGTGTGAGTAAACAAGGTCACTTTCCCCAAACAGGTCAAATCCTCTTTCCTCCAGCTTTGAACACTTCCCATCCTTTCAATCCCATCTCCAACCCTCTGTGTTCTCCCATCCTCAAATCAATGCCCAGAGAATTAAAAACAAATCGGATCGAAAGCCTTTCGTTTTTATACGTCGATGAAATGACCCGCTCTCTCTGACCTTTCTTTCATCCCTCCTCCAGAGGTGGGAGAAGTACTCAGATCTTGTACTTAAAGATCAACCATAACCCCTCTGTGTTAAGATATTCTGAACGTTTCAGGGAAAGAGATTCTCTCTCCTGATCTATGTTTATAAAAACCTGTCTGGAAATGAGCTGATCAGATGTTGGCCACTTTGTGATGTCATATGGTTTTAAAGGCTTGTGTAACCATTAGCCAATCAGCAACCAAGGTAACCCCCCCCCCCTTATCACCTGAATCTCCTCTAGAGCACCATTGAGTTATTTGTAACCAAATGTCTCTCAGAGGGGCGTGGGGAGGGGCTCCTTATTTTCATCTGAAG
Source organism: Pseudochaenichthys georgianus (assembly GCF_902827115.2). Taxonomy (NCBI): domain Eukaryota; kingdom Metazoa; phylum Chordata; class Actinopteri; order Perciformes; family Channichthyidae; genus Pseudochaenichthys; species Pseudochaenichthys georgianus. The sequence continues at coordinate 1,321,503 of NC_047525.1, read as the reverse complement.
TAACAGACAGAGAATCAGCACTTTGGAAACAGGGCTGAAACAGAGGGGATTATGGGTAATGCTGCAATGATCTGTTTGGTGTTTGGAGCCAAACACACAGTATAATAGGGTACTTTTAAGTATAAGTACCTGAGTGAAGGAATACTCTGTTCTGCATTTAAAATTGTATTCAAGTAAAAGTAGAAAAGTATTATCATCTAAATATACTTAAAGTAGCGACAGTAAAAGTAGTCGTTGTGCAGATTGGTCCATTTCAGAATAATATATATGATATGTTTTATAATGATTGATCATGAAAGTGTTCTCAAAGCTGGTGAAGGTGCAGCTAGTCTGAATGGCTTTGTAGACTGCAGGGTAGCTGGTGAAGGTGCAGCTAGTCTGAATGGCTTTGTAGACTGCAGGGTAGCTGGTGAAGGTGCAGCTAGTCTGAAGTACTTTGTAGACTGCAGGGTAGCTGGTGAAGGTGCAGCTAGTCTGAAGTACTTTGTAGACTGCAGGGTAGCTGGTGGATTTACTCCAGGTGGAACTAAAGTCTGATTTAACACTTGGTTAGATTTCACATCATTCATCCACATCTGTGAAGTAACTGAAGGGATTACATACATGTAGTGGAGGAAAAGAACACCATGTACCTCTGAACTGTGGTGGAGTACACATAGTATAACATGGAAATACTCAGGCAAAGTGCAAGTACCTTAACATGATACAGTGCTTGAGTAAATGTACTTGGTGACTTCCCGCTCTCCTCTCACCGTCACTGTTAATTGCTCCCCTCCACCTGCCTGTTCTTGATTTGCACCTGTCTTATTGTGTGATGTGATTAAAATGTAAAGCTGTGGTGGAAGGGGCTCTCGTACGCTCCGCTCCTCCATCATCCCTTATTGCTCTGGGCTGGGCTGTTTACAGGCGGCTCTCGGGGAGCATGCGGGGAAGATTGAACGGTTCTGTGGTTTAGCGTGCTATTTCCTCTAATGCACGGCGGGCATGAAGGCTATCGGGGAGATTAATACTGGTTTGGGCTGTTTGTAACAGCGGCATTTATTCTCTGCGAAGTCCCTGCCACAGGAGACACTGCTTCATTCCAGCCGGTGCCAGAGCTGTTTACCCATCAGTTATCTGCCGCCTCCCTCCCCACCTTATTCCATCCTCTCCTCTTTTCCTTGCCTCATTCTGGCGCTTTATAATAATACATTTTATTTATCGAGTGCTTTTTATGGTACTATCCAATTAATATATATAAAACACAACAATAATTACTGATAAAAACAGTTCTGGACAGGTGATTTTGGATTTGAGATTTGACTGAAGACAGATTAGTGCAGACATGGATGTGCTTGGGGAGGGAGTTCCAGAGGGAGGGGGCAGCATTGGAAAAGGTTATGTCCCTCCAGATCCGGTTCTTGGTCCTGTGAGGTGGAGCAAGGAGGTCTGAGGAGCGGGGGAGGAATGTGGGTGAGAGGGCGGGTGGCAGAGTGCTGAATGTACTGGAGTGTATGGAGGGGTTTTGATGGTGTACCAGAGAGGATGCAGCAGAGGAGAGGGGTGGGCGGAGGCCTGCTATGTTGTTGAGGTGCAGAATGGTTGATATGGTTTCAAATTAGAGGTGGCTGTCGAAGACGACTCCAAGGGCACGGATGTGAGACAGAGTGGATTGGCAATTGTGAGGGAGAAGTAATTGTTTTTTTTGGTGAGGGATTTGGGACTGATGATGAACATGTGTGATGTTTCACAGTTCAGTTTGAGTAAGTTGTTTTGCATCCAGGATTTCATTTCAATGAGGCAGTTTGTGAGAGTTGAGAGTGCTGCAGTAGTGATGGATATTGTGGAGTTGGACATTGTGGGCGTAGCAGAAGAGGAGGCCATGGCGACGTATGATGTTACTGAGGGGGAGGAGGTAGAGGATGAAGAGTAGAGGACCAAGCACCAAACCCTGGGGGACGCCTTGGGACAGGGGAGCAAGGGAGGAGGTGCAGTTGCTGATATTGATGAACTGTTTGAGGTATGATTATAGCCAGGAGAGAGCAGTGCTGGCATGTTTAGGGAGGTCTTCTTCTCCATATGTCCAAGTTTAGGATCCAGACGTGATAGAAGATGGCTGGATAACAGGAAGAAGAATCTCTAACAGTCTTCATAGATCTTTGCCTGCAGGACCCCATACAGCCTGATCTTTGTGAGAATGCTTGAAAATAAGTGCAGGAAATTCAATAACTGATGCTGGCAGGTCATCCTCTGCGGGTCTAGCAGGCACTAAATACACAGCAGTAAACTGAAAATGTTTAGAATTTAGAATGATGGGGTAACTGAGAAGTTGAGCACAGTGTGTCAGCTGCTTGAGTTATGAGAGGTGGAATAAACCTCATCAAAAAGTGCCTCCCCTGCCTCCATCATCCACACACTAATATGACAGCCTCCTCTGAATTAGTAAACAGCACAGAAAAGGCCCCGCTGAGTTTTAATTTAGACGGCTGAGCTAAATAAATGTGTGCGTAGAGGTGTC
>NC_047525.1:1091506-1314006 GCF_902827115.2 Pseudochaenichthys georgianus | reverse complement strand
GAAACGCTCAATGAACTACAACTCTGGTCTTGCACACGTCATCAACACCAAGATGGCCGTCACGTTAGCACATGTCACCTCTTTCTTTCAGAATGAGGCGGAAAGTATTAAGAGGTGAAAAATCACTAGTCTGGGCATGTTGAGAGCTGTACATACACACAAGGGGAGTTAGTCGGTTCCGTAAGAGCCAGCATGCGGGACCGGCTTTCCAAGGTTTCGGTGAGTAACACGAGTGTAATGTGTAACGTTAATGTCAGCTAACTAAATTCACTTACGCAACTCTGGGATTTGTAGTCTTTTTAGTTGCGTATTTTTCATAGTCTTAGACTTTTTTTACATGGAAATTATTTTTTAAGATTGACAAACATCATATGTGTAATTCATGGCACAATTCAAACGGGATGGAAAGATAATCTTTCTCTCTCCATTGACTTCAAAACATACTTTTTCCTAAATAAGGTCCCATGGGGCAGTAGTAGATTTGCCTCTCTATTAAGCCACTGTTCACTCACTCACTGCCCATTCAGCAGCTCGAGCCAGGATAACAAAGCAACTTGGCACATTCAGATCATCTGTTATCCTCCAGTTTCTTGGGGTCAACAGGTCTTCACTGCAAACCAGAGCCTGGCAGAGGATCCTTCTCAGGTTCTCATGCAAACGTGTCTTCCAGCAGACACCGAGCAACATTAGCCCATTCGTGCTGCTTTTGTACACCTGCCAGAAACCAGCTACTGATGACATGATGGTTCTTCAGCAGCTCTCTGCCAGCCCTGTGTGTCCCTGTGTGGTTTCCTGCTGCCTGAGGGTCTCCCAGCTGGATGTGACAGAGCTGCAAGTTCTACGGGGTCTGGTGGATTTACAGGGACATGAATAGACGTTTTTGAGGCTTATCCTGGTGATGATCATATTCAGTATATGCAGTGGTGGAAAAAGTATTCAGACTCTTTACTTGAGTAAAGGTAATGATTCTAAACTGTGAAATATTCTTTCTAAAAACTTTTAAATTACTCTGTAAAATAAATGTGGTGAAGCAAAAAGTATAATATTGGCTTCCAAAAAGTAGAAGTATAAAGTATTATAAATGAAAAGTACTCGGGTAAAGCATACGTACAATGTGTGTCCATGTTAAGTACACCTCTTGAATAGTATACACCACTGAGTATATGATTCCAATATTCAATATCCCTTCACAGCTTAAATGTTATCTCAGCTCCAATCGCCCGAATCTGATCAAACCTCATAGTTTTGTTTCCCTCTTGGATCGCCCACAGCTGTCTCTCTCTCTCTCTCTCTCTCTCTCTCTCTCTCTCTCTCTCTCTACACACACTCCATCCTGAGCTGCTTCTGTTTGTCCTTGTGGAGGACATGTCATTTGAAAAGACACAACTCATCCTATCCCCTGCCGTCAAGGTTCTTATTTTTGGTCACATCACTTGTCTTGCACATCATGTATTCAAGCTTACATAAATCACTGGATGTTATTATATTACTGGAACTTTATTCACTTCTTGAGATATGAAAGTGTTATCTCGGTTGTTCTATTATTATGCTAGTAATTAGCAACCGCAGGCGACCTTCACATCTTTAAAGAGAGAGAGCATTCACTTCTCTTGTTTTTTACATGTTGCTCATGAACAAGGTTTTAAGAAAAGTGTGCATTGTACGGGTTAAACCGTGTTCTATTACATATTTTTGGAATATAAAGGCTAGCAATTGTGTTGCCATGTCTACGGACAATGTTACCTTTAACGTGACATAGCTATGACCTCATGAAGGGGGGGGGTGTCTAAAGGTAAAGTGAGGGACAAGTGGAATCAGGATGTTAAGTTTGTTCTGGGAATCAAAACACGTGGTCGTCAAGGAGCGGGGGGGAGGAAGAGGACAGGCAGAAGGAGGAGGAGGAGGAGAGACTCAGAGAGACTGTGTCCTTCACCTCATCGTCTCCCCCTCCTGAGACCTCCTCTCTCTCCTCTTCCTCCTCGCTCTCCCCTCCTTTGATGGTCCTCTCTCTTTAACTCCTCAGTGACAGTGACAATGATTTTTATTGAACACATGTTTCTTATTCTTTAGTTGAGGCTGCAGCACAAAGTGCAACACACAGGATGAAGAGGATCCTCGGCCCTGCTGGATGCAGTGTGTGTGTGTGTGTGTGTGTGTGTGTGTGTGTGTGTGTGTGTGTGTGTGTGTGTGTGTGTGTGTGTGTGTGTGTGTGTGTGTGTGTGTGTGTGTGTGTGTGTGTGTGTGTGTGTGTGTGTGTGTGTGTTTTCCCTACTACATTAGTGACTAAATTACATTCCTCAAAAAACTCTAAGCTTGTTGAAGAAAAAGCAAACTACAATGAAGAGAACTGAAACATTGAGTTCATTGAATGTATGATGTCATCAGATTACACATAATTGCAGTAGGTTAGCTAAAAGCCATAGTATTAAGTTAAACCTCGTAGTTTGTCATCTGTTGAGATAATACATTTAATCAAAGCCAACATTTCAGTTTTTTCAGAGCAAAGTAATAATAAAAAAATGTAACAAATTCTATTTTAGATTTATAAAAAAACTACTAATAAATTCCTGCTGATTTTAACATTGGAACAGAGCCACCTGCTAACAGTGTGCACTAAATAATGAGAAGTGTTTAAAAATGTATTGTTATTTATGGGCTGATCCTTATTGCAGCTCAAGAGATTTGCTAGTCATCATTCAACCATCCACATTTCGATGTATGCGTTTCAAGGTGAAGCATTTCTACCTGTCCAAATATTATATTATTGAAAGCTGTAGAAACATCAATGTGAACAACCTTGTGTGATTTCACATTGACCCGTGCAGTGTGTTGCTGCATGTTTCTTCAACACGTGGGCCTATTAAAAGGAGTGAGAGGGCTGCATTGAGTCGCGCCTTGCTGATGTCCTAAAGAACAACCGACTGTGGCTTCAAGGTTATATCTTGTATTAACCTGTTCAACCCAGAGGCCCCCGGAGTTTTCTTCACAAAACTGTGTCTCAGGGCTTCTTAACATTTAAAAACCTATTAATTAAAACTCAGCTACCTGACGAACCATTTTTACCGAAACAAGGCAAGGCCAGGCAAGGCCAGGCAAGGCCAGGCAAGGCCAGGCAAGTTAAGTTTATTTATATAGCACTTTTCAACACAAGGCAATTCAAAGAGCTTTACAAAAAATGAAAGACATTAAGCATTAAAAAAGAAAAGCTAATAAAATAAACATTAAAAGAAAAAATACATGGATAAAAGTTACAGTGCAGTTTAAGATATGAATAGTTCAATTAAAAGCAGCGGCAAAAAGAAAAGTCTTTAGTCTGGATTTAAAAGTAGTAAGAGTTGCAGCGGACCTGCAGGTTTCTGGGAGTTTGTTCCAGATATTTGGAGCATAATAACGGAACGCTGCTTCTCCATGTTTAGTTCTGACTCTGGGGACAGAAAGCTGACCAGTCCCTGAAGACCTGAGAGATCTGGATGGTTCATAGTTTAGCAGTAGGTCAGTAATGTATTTTGGGCCTAAACCATTCAGTGCTTTATAAACCAGCAGCAATATTTTGAAATCTATTCTTTGACACACAGGAAGCCAGTGTAAAGACTTCAGAACTGGAGTGATGTGATCCACTTTCTTAGTGTCAGTGAGGACTCGAGCAGCGGCGTTCTGAATCAGCTGCAGCTTTCTAATACATTTTTTAGTGAGACCTGTGAAGACACCATTGCAGTAGTCGAGTCTACTGAAGATAAAGGCATGGACAAGTTTTTCCAAATCCTGCTGTGACATTAGTCTTTTAATCCTAGATATGTTCTTTAGGTGATAGTAGGCTGATTTAGTAACTGTTGTAATGTGACTGTTGAAACTCAGGTCAGAGTCCATGACTACACCTAGATTTCTGGCTTTTATCTGTTGTTTTGAACATTGCAGACTGAAGCTCAGTGCTAACTTTTATACATTCTGCCTTGTCTCCAAAAACCATTACCTCAGTTTTATCTTTTTTTAATTGGAGAAAGTTCTGACACATCCAGTCATTGATTTGTTCAATGCACTTACTCAGTGTTTGAATTTGAGCATAGTCTCCTGGTGAAATTGTTATGTAAATGTGTGTGTCATCTGCATAGCTATGGTAACTTATTGTGTTGTTCTTCATTATCTGAGCCAGTGGTAGCATGTAGATGTTAAAGAGAAGAGGCCCCAAGATGGAGCCTTGAGGAACCCCACATGTCATATTTGTCAACTCAGATGTGTATTTACCTATAGAAACAAAGTTGTTTCTGTCCTTTAAGTAGGATTCAAACCAATTTAGAACTGTTTACGAAAGTCCCACCCAGTTTTCCAGTCGGTCTAGTAATATGTTGTGGTCAACAGTGTCAAACGCAGCACTGAGATCTAATAATACTAACACTGAAGTTCTGCCACTGTCTGTGTTTAAGTGTATGTCATTGAAGACCTTTACAAGAGCAGTCTCAGTGCTGTGGTTTGGACGAAAGCCTGACTGGAACACATCGAAACAGTTATTTAAATGCAACAAATTACTCAACTGTTGAAAAACACCTTTTTCAATGATCTTACCTAGAAATGGCAGATTTGATATGGGCCTGTAATTGTTCATTACTGAAGCATCTAGATTATTCTTTTTTAAGAGCGGTTTAATGACTGCAGTTTTCAGGGCCTGTGTAAAAATACCTGAGTGAAGAGATTTGTTTACTATATGAAGTAGTTCTGAGGCCATGCAACGAAAAACATCTTTGAAAAATCCTGTTGGAATAATATCAAGGCAGCAGGAGGAGGACTTCAGAAGTTGTATAATGTCCTCTAGGTATTTATCATTAATCTGATGGAATTGTGTCATGATGTCTGAATTGATGTTAAGTGGACACAGAGACAACACATTTGCTGTTCCTGATGCAGAGGCACTGACTGCTTGTCTGATTTTCTAAATGTTGTCAGTGAAGAAGGCAAAATCATTGCACGCCCTGGTGGATAGAAATGCAGAGGCTACTGACACTGGGGGGTTAGTTAGTCTGTCGACGGTAGCAAACAAGGCACGTGAGTTGTTTTTGGTAATGATGTCAGAGAAGAACGATTGTCGTGCGTTTTTCAATTCCAAATTATAAAGGCCAAGTCTCTCTTTATAGATTTCAAAGTGAACCTGGAGATTTGTTTTTCGCCACCTGCGTTCAGCTTTTCGACATTCTCTTTTTTCTGTTTTCACGGTCATGGCCTTTCTCCATGGAGATATTTTCTTCCCAGTCACTTCCTTTACCTTAGTTGGAGCAATGACATCTATAATATTTTTAATTTTTGAATTAAAATGATCTACTAGCTCATTTACTGAGGTGTTAGCAGGGGCAAGTGTGGTAGAAAAATTCTGAGTAAACATTTCCCTAGTATTTTCAGTTAAACATCGCTTTGTGGTTACCTCTTTTTGAACACTTGTGTGAACAGAAATAGAGCTCTCAAAGAAAACACAGGAATGGTCAGAGAGTGCAACATCAGTCACCACAAACTTAGAGATATTCAAACCCTTTGAGATAATTAAGTCCAGAGTGTGCCCCTTATTGTGCGTGGGCTCCGTCACATGCTGAGTCAGTCCATAGCTATCAAGAACACAAAACAGTTCTTTAGCCCCTCTGTCCTGGGGGTTGTCAACATGGATGTTAAAATCACCAACAATGGCTAGACGGTCAAAGTCAATACACACTATAGACAGCAGTTCAGTAAAGTCATCAAAAAAGCTTGCACAGTATTTGGGTGGTCTATAGATATTTAGGAACAGAGCTCGAGAGGAGCATTTCAGCTGAAGGGCCACATATTCAAAAGAATCAAAGTTTCCATACGATGTCTTCCTGCATTGAAGGGAATCATTGAACAGAATAGCAACTCCACCTCCTTTCTTATGCATTCTTTCCTGACTCATAAAACTAAAGTTGGGAGGGGTTGATTCGATAAGAACAGCTGCACTGACAAAACACAAGTCTCACAAGAAGCGTCTAAATGAGTCCTGAGCGAAGAAATACTAACACACTCTAGGTATAAATACCCTTATTACATATCAGATCTGCACAAACAAGATATCGATTAGCAAGCTGAGATTCCACAGATTCTAGGGGTATAAGTATCATCACTGAGCGATGGGGAAGCAAACACATACACAACACAGAGCTTTACGGAGCAAAAAAGGGACATTGTCTTACCTTTGCTGTTGTTCTGATCAAAAATTGGTTAATCCAATGTGTCTGTGTCACTTTGAAAGGATTACTGATAATCCATCGTCATATTTATGGCAAACACTGAGTTTTCATATAAAGCTATTATGATAGCTTCCGGTTTTGGGAATTCTGGCTGTGCATCACTCTATTCACCAATGGGTAATGTTTATATGGATTTTGGAACTTCCCCTCGATTCCATTGGCTCTAACGGTTAAAAAGAGACGTCAATCATCAAAATCGACCGATGGGTTCCAGAGATATGGAAAATCCACCCAAATGACCCCAGAAGTGGTTTTTTTTTCTAAATCTCTCTAAAAAGGTCAAATGTCAAATGTTGTGCATCAATCTTGATAGAGGGTACTTATTATATGTTATAGTTTGGATTCTTAAAGCTTTTAGTCTACTATGACATCATTCAATGGTGGTTTTCACTGTAAGTAATGTTTTTTTTTTGGACGGACACAATAATTTCAATCTGTTCAATCTGAATTTACTTTAACCCTCCTGTTGTTCGGGTTAAATCTGACCGATTTACTACTTTCATCAATTATGACTCTTTTTGTTTTACATTAGATTGCATTAAGGCTTCATGATATCCTTCACAGTCGACATTTGAACATATACAATTGCTGATCACCACTTTCATTGCATTTTGGATGATTTAGTCAACTTTGTAACATCCATGGTGTGTTCCCGGTCATAAAGAAAAGGAATTAGTAACCAACACACACACACACACACACACACACACACACACACACACACACACACACACACACACACACACACACACACACACACACACACACACACACACACACACACACACACACACACACACACACACACACACACACACACACACACACACACACACACACACACACACACACACACACTAGATGTGTCCCCCACTTATGTGCCCAATCCCCCCATGTGAATCACACCTGGCACACACAAACACAAACACAAACACACAGAACAATGACACATTTCCCGCTCTTATGTGCCCCTCCCCCCACATGGATCACACCTGGCACACACAATACATGTTCACTGTTCAGTGTCTATTCTTTGTCTATTTACTGCAGTTTCTCATGTATACCAGTAGTCTGATACAATATGTACAGTTTGAAAGAGTGTTAAATGAAATGTGGTGATGATTAATGGTTTTTGTGTTAATGTATAGCAGTTAAAAAAGGACCCGTCAAATTTGACCGCGAACACCAAAGTAAGGGGGGGGGGGGAAACGAAGACAATAGGAGGGTTAAAATGAAAAAAATCCATAATGATTCTGACTTTTCTACATCCAACTCACATGATAACATGAGTTATCTCATTGCTTTGAGAAAAAAGATTATTAATTTACCCCTTTTAGAAGTAAAGGTATAGTCATTTGTTCTGGGAGACCTGAAAAACAGGCTCGGGTCTTAACTGGTTGACTAAACTAAGATGTGTTTTTCACACCAACCTCTGTGACCTTGCTGCAGTAAAATATATGAGACAAAAATACACTTCTCCTCTCCCCCATGCATCACATCACACATCATAAGACAGCACTGCGCCGTGATGTGAGAAACAGATCCAATGTAACAGCGGTATGTGCTGCAGCCATCCATTGCCAATCTGCGGTGTGATTGAGGAAGATCCAGCCAGTGAGCATGTCTAGGCTTCTAGGCTGCCTAACCTCCTGAACCTACAATCATGCCACAGTCTTCAGGGAATTGCAACTCTCGCCTCACAAATCTAAGGAATACAATATACTGCAGCCATGGGGTCAAAACTGCTCTGGAATCAGCTCTACTGCACTTAGTATGAGGCAAAATTACAGCTGTGAAAACGCAAAATGTTGTGACAGACAGCTGTGTTAAATAACTAAGTACACTTACTCAAGTACTGTACTTAGGATATTGACAGACTGGTACTTGAGTATTGCAATGTTTAACTACCCTGCACTTTTACCCCAATACAATTCAGATTACTTCACAGATGTGGATGAATGATGTGAAATATAATCAAGTGTTGAATCAGACTTTAGTTCCACCTGGAGTAAATCCACAAGCTACCCTGCAGTCTACAAAGTACTTCAGACTAGCTGCACCTTCACCAGCTACCCTGCAGTCTACAAAGTACTTCAGACTAGCTGCACCTTCACCAGCTACCCTGCAGTCTACAAAGTACTTCAGACTAGTTGCACCTTCACCAGCTACCCTGCAGTCTACAAAGTACTTCAGACTAGCTGCACCTTCACCAGCTACCCTGCAGTCTACAAAGTACTTCAAACTAGCTGCACCTTCACCAGCTTTGAGAACACTTTCATGATCAATCATTATAAAACATATCATATATATTATTCTGAAATGGACCAATCTGCACAATGACTACTTTTACTGTCGCTACTTTAACTATATTTTGATGAGAATACTTTTCTACTTTTACTTGAGTAACATTTTGAATGCAGGACTTTTACTGTAACAGAGTATTCCTACACTCTGGTACTTCTACTTTTACTCAAGTACACGATCTGAGTACATTACATTACATTGCATTTAGCTGACGCTTTTATCCAAAGCGACTTACAATAAGTACTTCTACTTTTACTCAAGTACAAGATCTGAGTACTTCTACTTTTACTCAAGTACAAGAACTGAGTACTTCTACTTTTACTCAAGTACAAGATCTGAGTACTTCTACTTTTACTCAAGTAGAAGATCTGAGTACTTCTACTTTTACTCAAGTACAATATCTGAGTACTTCTACTTTTACTCAAGTAGAATATCTGAGTACTTCTACTTTTACTGAAGTACAAGATCTGAGTACTTCTCCCCTCTGCTAACAGAAAGTTGTACCGGTTTGGAAAAGTAAAAGAGGACCTTGCATTTGAGTGGTTTTACTTTGAAAGAAATTCTAAATAAGGACCATAAACAAAGAAGGCATAGATTTGAGCTAAGTGTTAGTGGCAGTTGGTGAGCATCAACAGCAAACAGGCCGAGGCTGAAGGCTGATTGACTTCCATTGACTTTCCATCACTTTAGGCGCATTCACACCGCAGTACTTTTCCCACAAAGGTTCATGAGAACTCTTTAGTTCTCATGAACTAAGTACAGATCGCGTTCACACCGGAATAAGTTCCCTGAGGGTGGATTACGCAAATGAAGCCGCTGACGTCACTTCTTCTTCTGCTTTGGGTTTACTGGCAGGCCACAAACCACTTCACGGCGTATATTGCCACCCCAAGTCCCCGGCCGGAAGTCCCCGGAGTTGGGGACTGGCTTCAGTAGAAGCTGCTGGGACTCCCAGCAGCTTCTACTGAAGCCTTCCGAGTAAATCGCCAGAACGCCGACACCTCCTCATCTCCACCGCTCCCATGTTTTATTTTGTGTTGCCATAAGTTAGTCTCTCTGCGTTTCTGCGCTGGGCTAATGCTAATAATGCTAATGCGAGGATAATAAAATGGCGGCTTCACAAAACTTTTTGGGAGTTTTACGGGGCGTAGTTTGCAATCCGCCCAGCCAATCAGACATCGGAACCTATTTAAAAGGGGGTGAAAAGGTTCTCATGGACTAATTTTAGTTCCGGCTCTTTTTGGTGTGAACGCAACATTTCGGAACTATAGTGGGAAAAGTACTGCGGTGTGAACGCGCCTATTGTCTTTCCCTTTATTTTGTGTGAATTGGCCTGTCTGGTGGAGCGCTAATGGAGAGGCTGCAGAAAGCAAGATGGAAGATGGAATGTGTGAACTGCATACAAAACATTCATGTTTCCCAGCTGACCTGAAACTGTTCACACCAAACAGACTTCTAACACAAACAGACGTGACTTCAAACCTTGTGTTTTACTAAGATTTAGATTATTGCAGAAAATTATATTTGTATTCTTGATGTATAATCCTGGCTAAAGAAGTAAAACTAATATCAACAGGTGTGGAACCTATGGAACCTACTATACCACATCTGTATAGTTTAAATGCTAACTCATTTATAACATTTTTGTGTACCGGTAGTTTTTGTGTACCGGTAGTTTTATTATAAAGTATATATATATATATATATATATATATATATAAAGGGTATTTTATTTTTGAAAGTATTATGCCTGTACAAGGCACACAGATTAGATTATTCAAATGAACTATTTCACACTCGTTTTAACAAAAATTATTCTAGGAGAAAATAGTGCATTTGTTTTTTTTCCGTGGTGGATGAATCCACATTCGGTATGTGTGTGTGTGTGTGTGTGTGTGTGTGTGTGTGTGTGTGTGTGTGTGTGTGTGTGTGTGTGTGTGTGTGTGTGTGTGTGTGTGTGTGTGTGTGTGTGTGTGTGTGTGTGTGTGTGTGTGTGTGTGTGTGTGTGTGTGTGTGTGTGTGTGTGTGTGTGTGTGTGTGTGTGTGTGTGGGATTCAGTAAGATAAAGTGCAGTGTGTGTATGGTAATGAGGAACATGTCACCCAGTGCAACTGTGCCTCAGTGAAGTGTTTATAATCGTTTTTGGAATACAATGGAGCTCTGTGGCATAGAGGAAAATGAAATAATAATACAAATAATAATAATAAATACTTGAATGAGTTAAAACATTGTTTGGTCTTTTCATAGGATTTGTTGAGAGTAAGAAAGTGTTCCTTTGGGAGATGAAATGAGCGTTAGGCTTACTAAAGCATTACTTTATGAGAGTGATGGCACATTTCCACTGCAGCGGGTAGCCCTGTTTAAGCGTCCCTAAGCGTCCTCGCTCAGGCCTCGGGCTGCCTCGCTGGCCGTCCGAGGCCGTGGCGCATTCCCATTACAGGTTAGGACCTGGGGTAGCAACGCAGTGTAGGCGGGGCGATCGGCTTTTTGGCGGGCTTTTTGGGCGGAGCGACGCTGGGTAAAACTGCAGTGGCGTCATCTTCAATGCGACACAACAACAATGGAGGATGTGGAAGCTCCTCCGTTTACAAAAATGCTGTGTATAAAAATGCTGCAAGCTTGCTTCTAGATATATATGCGACGCTAGGGATGATCTCGCGCGCGATCTTGTGACGATTCTCTCTGACCAATCAGCAGTCGAGAGTGTTGACGTCACTAGTTCAGCCCTGACCCTGGCCTGATAGAACCACGATTTTATGGGGCCGTAAAAAGAGGGGAAAAGTACCCGCTAGCCGGTGCTACGCTATACGGAAAGGCCTCCAAAAACTGGCCTGGCCGCTTGAGGACGGTTAAGGACGCTTAAACGGGGCTACCCGCTGCAGTGGAAATGCGCCATAAGACACCTTGCTGCTTCTCTTTATTGCTGTAACACTATGATTGAGGTCAAAAGATTATTGTGCATTACAGGAAAACCCATTCTTGCAGTCAGGCTTCAGTGGAAACATAGAAGAAGCGTGACATTACTGACAAAAGATACTCAGAGAGTGTACAAGAAAGTGCTTATGTAACATGACCGTCTCGCTTCAGCCCTCCAGAGGAGCACACACTCCCGCCCTAATTATCACCAGGACTCTGTGGAACACTGCATCATCAATCCAGTTCTCCTCCCACGCTCAGTCTCCTGCTGGACTGAAGCACAGTGCGTTGGATATCTGCACACATTGTACATATCAGGTCCTCTCCTGCAGCCTCCCCTCTGAAAGGGTGTGAGGAACCACACTGTGTACAAGAGCTGGTGTGTTTACACAGCGCTAAACCATGCGCCCCACACAATGAACCTTTATTGACCCATGATGCCTCCTGCCGGGCGTCCACGCCTGAGAGGGGATATACGATCCAGCTATAGAGGTGGGGGGGGGATCAAAGCTGCTTTTATCATTGACAGCAGGGATCAGCTGTAGCTGGCCCACTGATGCTTGGATCTCTCACACACACACACACACACACACACACACACACACACACACACACACACACACACACACACACACACACACACACACACACACACACACACACACACACACACACACACACACACACACACACACACACACACACACACACACACACAGTTAATCTGCATATCCCAGTGTGTGGGTGTCCTATTCTCTTGCCATGACAGAGTTCTTTAAACACTAGCATGTTTGTCATCCCTTTCCAAACAGTACTTTCAAAAGCATACATTATGCCTTTACAGATGTTCTGCATGGTTTCCAGAAAATGTCATTGTAGCTGGTTAGCTTAACCTATAATAACCTATAATAATGTATATTGTTTCATATGTTGTATTAATAACCTGAATCTGCAAGATAACTAGTAGCTACATATGAAAATTAAATGTAGTGGAGTCAAAAGTACAACATTTGCCTACAAAATAAAGTGGAGTAGCGGTACAGAAGCTTAATGTTAAAATACTCAAGTAAAGTACTTCAGTAGAGTACTTGAGTACATGTACTTGTTTACATTACACCACTGAGTAATGGTGACTCAGCTGCAGACTGAGATCACGTGGTCAAACCACTGAACAGACGCAGGTAGGATGAATCTAGTCCAGAACCAAACAAAGCTGCCTTGCTTCCTGCTCTCTGTTGAAGAGGAACATTTGACTTCAAGTCATAAAGTGGACTGGATATTTCAGTTCTTTTGGTGGAGCTTTAAACACGTGTTGTTTAGGTACTGATATGACTCGCTAGCTAGCTCACAACCCCCACCCACGTCGTGTGTTCAACACCTACACTGCACCGTGTATTTACATCCTTCATTCAGCTCACATGTAGTGTCACCAGGGCTTCAGAAACATCATGTTTTAAAGGAAACAGATCTATGTTGATCCTCACATGTTCACACTGAGAGAGTTGTTGGTCACTGTCATCGATTTGTTTCGCTAGTGGGCACAAAGAAATCACCTATTAGCTGAATGCCTGAGTTTGACATCCTTTTCATTTAGCACCACCCTGACTATGATGTTCAGCTATCCTCATCATCATTATAACATTTCCACAAGTTGTGCTATTTCAAATGTAAATCTAGACAGTGTGCATCTTGACCGGGTGACGACAATACCTATTGACGCAGCAACCACTGTAAGTAATATTCTTGTTTAATTAGACTTCTCTGTTTCATTTATTCTACTCTGTATAATTGTTCTGTAGTTATTGTAGCTAAAACGGCGCTTTTGAGAGATTTTAAATCTCAGATCTGATCACGTGAACCTGTTACACAGGGCTCAGTAGGCACTCAAGCGTGCATTACAATAGGCAGGGCCTCTCAGCTGTCGCCCATCAGCTGTAGAGAGGTAACTAATTAGAGGGGCGTGGCACCACAGCTGTGTGAACTCAGCAATCAGGCGTCCATTTAGGTAGCTCTTTCCTGGAGCGTCAGCTTCAGCGTCAGTCATTGGAGTCACGAGGGTGGCAAAGAGGAGGCAAATCCTACTCTGATTGAGCTAAGTATTGCTGGTGTCTTATTTTCTTTTCTTTAGCTTTCTAGCCCCTCATGCTATAATCATGTGTATTTTCTCCATTCCTGTTCATGTGTCTTCTCGCAATTATCACTGGCCTCGTGTATCTCCTAATCGCTATAACCGGCCTGCTCTCGTCTATCCCACATGCTCCACTGACATCCAACATCTAGTTTCAGGCGGCCTGTGGAACTGCCAGTCAGCTGTTCCTAAGGCTGACTTCATCTCTGGCTCCGCCTCCCTGCAGTCCCTGGATTTCCTTGCTCTCACTGAGACCATTGTTGTTCTCTACCGTCCACCAGGAGCCTTGGGGGACTTCTTGGAGGAATTGGATCCTCTCCTCTCACACATCCCTGAATCTGGCCCTCCCGCTGTACTTCTCGGAGACTTCAACCTCCAGACGGGGAAGATAGACAAACTAACATCTCTGTTAACCGCCTTTGCTTTCTCACTGTCTCCATCCCCACCAACTCATAAAGCTGGCAGTGTCCTTGATCTCATATTCTCAAGGAACTGCTCTATTTCTAACCTCTCTGTAAACCCGCTCCACACATCCGATCACTTCTTCATTTCATTCTCTCTACCCCTCTCCAAACATAACAAACTAATCTCTTCTCATCCTGCACCTGTCCGCCGTAACCTCCGTTCCCTCTCCCCCTCTACCTTTGCCTCATCGGTGCCAGTGGCGGAGCCAGGACATTTTCAGTGTTATGGCCAGGATGGGACCAGTGATCATTTTGGGGTGACATTGAAATCACTATTATATGAACATAAAAATACATCTCACTATAAAATAAGGGGCTATTTAAGGCACCTACAACACACCTCTACATTATTTGGGATTAAGCTAGTAGTGGAATAGATCAAATAATATTCAGTATATCTAACTATTTTTTTCGTATTCCCACAGGCAAAGTATCAACGAAGCTTACATTATACAAATGTGGTGCAATATACAGACTGTTTAGCTTCTGGTGATCAGCAGCCCTATGAGCTCATTCTCAGTGACAGAGACACATCATTTAAACAAGAGTTTTTTTAATTAAATGATTGGTTAAGACATACATCTTACTTTTTCATGAACATTAAGTGCAAGAGGGTCGCAACTTTAACAATTAAGGCATTTAATGTACATTTGACATACAAGACATTTATAGAAACAGTGGAATACCCTGGATGTGATTCACTTGTTGTTTCACTTAAATTAATATATCGATGGAGACAGACCAGAGACTTTGGAGAGTTGAATCAGTGGTCATTGTGTGACACCTGAACAGCCACTGCTCCTTCTCCTCACATTCAGCGTACAGCAGCTGTATTCTGCGTTTGTTGTGGTTTGCAGCAAAGCGATTCACACATTCCTCTAAGTCCGGGACTTTGCTCGTCTGGACTCCACACTTAAAACCCCCAGATTGCTAAGTCTATCATCGTCCATGGTAGATCTCAAGTGTGTCTTTACCAGCTTGAGTGAAGAAAAGCTGCGTCCACAGGAAGCAGTACTCACAGGTATGGCAATGGCAATGTGCACAAGCGGAAGAGCTCATGGAATACCTCTTTAAAGGGTTCAATGCTTATTGTGAGCTCTACTATGCTAGAGGGCATAGCATGCCAGATGTTACTTTCCTCTCTAGGATTCTTTTCATGTGGTGTACCTCATGTCCGAGGTCATCTATGTTGCATTCAGAAATAGAAGCAAATGCAAATAGAGCCTGCTCTTCGCAAAATGTAACTCTTGAAGGAGTCGAGGCTTGGATCCCCATCATTATTTCACTATTTGGTTTGAGAATCGTCTATTTAGCTCACCGAGCATGTTATCAAGCACAGGGTAGAATATGCTGGCACGAAAAGTGTCCGTGGTCTGCTCAGAACGCGCACCTACTGAGGACATGACAGGATGTCCATCTAGCATTCTGCTCTGTTTTGTCTTTCTTTTTGGAATGGGTCCGTCTCAACATTGCATTTTGCACTTGTATTTAAGACTTCTTTCCAGAGTCCTTCAAAGTAGGTTTCATCCCTGTAGTCTTGAAAACGTTTCACGAGGGCTTCAACTAGATCCACAGCTGAACACAAATCAAGAGTGGGAGAAAAAAATATTCAAAAGCTAATTTGACTTAAATTGATATGACACGTTGTTGTGCCATCTCATGCTACATGCTACAGTAAGCTACTTACTGAACTTTACTAATGGCAAATAAATAACGTCACCTAAGAATTTGTACAATGCATAAAAACGTTAGCTCATACTTTGCTTAATATATACAGTTAAGGGTGGGATAATCAATGTTACAAAACCAGTCACAAAGCAATCTGGCCTCTGATATTACTATTATAGCTTACCTGTGGTTAACTTGCCAGCCGAAAATGGCATGCGCGCCTTGAGAACGGCACTCGTTGTCCTGGAGCAGTAAGGTGCGCACACTGCGCAGTGTGCAGGTCGGATGTGATGCAGCGAATGTGTTCCGGCAGTGCTCTGATATATTACAGGAATGGTTCCGCACGGGGAAAACTAGTGACGGCATTGACGGGCCGGCCCGGCTACGGGGAAAACTAGTGACAGCGGCTACGGACAGCTGTGATGTGGGTGTGGTTGAGGGTGTTTGGGGTGGCCAATAGCGTGGCCAGGATTCCGCTGGGAGTGGCCACGGCCACCCCCCACTGATCGGTGCTCTCAGCCCTCCCTTCCTCTGACTCGTTCCAACTCCTGCCTCCAAACTCTGCTGCAGAAACTCTCCTCTCTACTCTCTCATCCTCTCTGGACTCTCTCCGTCCTCTCACATCTCGGCAGGCTCGTCAGTCCCCTCCTGCGCCCTGGCTAAATGACGCACTTTGTGCTAATAGAACCGTCCTTAGGGCAGCAGAGCGGAAACGGTGGAAATCCAAACACCATGACGACCTCCTAACCTATCAGGCTCTCCTCTCCTCTTTCTCTGCTTCGATCTCTCAGGCAAAAAGCACTTTCTTTCAAGATAAGATCCAATCTTCCTATTCCAATCCTAAAAAACGATTTTCCATCTTCTCCACCCTCTTGGACCCCCCCAAAGCCCCTTCCCCCTCCTCCCTCTTGGACCCCCCAAAGCCCCTTCCCCCTCCTCCCTCTTGGACCCCCCAAAGCCCCTTCCCCCTCCTCCCTCTTGGACCCCCCAAAGCCCCTCCCCCCTCCTCACTTCTGTCAAGCGACTTTGTTAACCACTTTGAAAAAAGGTTGACGATATTCGCTCTTCTTTTTCTGACTCACCCCTACTCACCGCTGGGTCACCAGACCCTCCTTCCACCCACACACTAACCTCCTTTTCCCCTCTCTCGCCAAGTGAGGTTCTTACCCTCATTACCTCTGCCCGCCCTACCACCTGTCCTCTGAACCCTATCCCCTCAAACCTCCTTCAGACTATCGCTCCTGATATTCTACCGTTTCTCTCCCATTTCATCAACACTTCTCTAACTTCTGGTCACTTTCCACACAGTCTCAAGGAGGCGAGAGTAAACCCTCTCCTAAAGAAACCCACTCTCAACCCGTCTGAGGTTATAAACTACATGCCTGTCTCTCTCCTCCCGTTCCTGTCTAAGACACTTGAACGCGCTGTCTTTAAACAACTCTCCTGCTATCTCCATCAGAACAACCTTCTGGATCCGCACCAGTCTGGTTTCAAGGCAGGTCACTCTACAGAAACTGCCCTCCTTGCTGTCACTGAGGAACTGCACACTGCTAAAGCAGCCTCCCTCTCCTCTGTCATCATCCTGTTGGACCTGTCTGCTGCATTCGACACGGTGAACCATCAGATCCTCCTTCGCTCTCCAAGAACTTGGAGTTTCAGGCTCTGCACTTTCCCTCCTCACCTCATACCTCAAAGACCGTACCTACAGGGTAACTTGGAGAGGGTCCGAGTCCGACCCTTGTCAATTAACTACAGGGGTCCCTCAGGGCTCTGTTCTTGGTCCCCTCCTCTTCTCCTTGTACACAAACTCGCTCGGATCAGTCATTAGCCCGCATGGTTTTTCATACCACTGCTACGCTGACGACACCCAATGAATTCTGTCCTTCCCCCGCTCAGAGACCCAGGTCGTCGCACGCATCTCTGCTTGTTTAGCTGACAGCTCTCAGTGGATGTCTGCTCATCACCTCAAGCTCAACCTTGACAAAACTGAACTGCTTTTCCTTCCGGGAAAAGATTGTCCCACTCTTGACCTAACTATCAACATCGGCACCTCTGTTGTTTCCCCGACTCAGACTGCAAGGAATCTGGGTGTGATCCTAGATAACAACCTGTCCTTCACTGCAAACATCGCTGCTACAACCCGCTGCTGCAGATACACGCTCTACAGCATCAGGAGGATGCGTCCCCAGCTGACCCAGAAAGCGACGCAGGTTCTGGTCCAGGGTCTCGTCATCTCACGCCTAGACTACTGCAACTCCCTCCTGGCTGGTCTACCTGCATGTGCCATCCGACCTCTGCAGCTCATCCAGAATGCAGCGGCTCGTCTGGTCTTCAACCTTCCTAAATGTTCCCACACCACGCCGCTCCTCCGCTCCCTCCACTGGCTTCCGGTAACTGCTAGAATCCACTTCAAGACACTGGTACTTGCGTACCATGCTGCGAATGGATCTGGCCCTTCCTACATCCAGGACATGGTTAAACCGTACACCCTAGCGCGTGCTCTACGCTCTGCATCAGCCAAACGGCTCGCTGCACCCTCGCTGCGAGGGGGACCCAAGTTCCCATCAGCAGAAACACGTGGGTTTGCTATCCTGGCTCCAAGATGGTGGAATGAACTCCCATTGACATCAGGACGGCAGAAAGCTTACACACCTTCCGGCGCAGACTGAAAACTCATCTCTTTTGACTCCACTTCGAGCGATAGAATTACTAACAAAGCACTTATATACTAATAAAGGACTGGCTTATCTAAAGCCAGTTGAGTAGCACTTGAAATGTTTGGCTCTATGAAACCTGATGTACTTTATGATTCTGTTTTCTTCAAGGTTGTGTCTTCCTGGTCGAACGCACTTATTGTAAGTCGCTTTGGTTGCATTTAGCGTCAGCTAAATGCAATGTAATGTAATGTAAAAAAAGCATAAATACAATCATCCTGCAAAGATAACCATTAAATGAGACTCCTCTATATAAACATGCACAATTAAGACTCACACTAATTCTGAAGTGATGGTACGCAAGAGGTCAGGGTGATTGACAGCAGTAGGACGGTGCGACTAGTACTCAGAGCTCCTTTCCTTCACACGTCTCTTTGCTGCGAGAAACGACTCCCTCGTGGCTTGCTGACTCTCCAACTGAAAAATAACAAATGATATTGACATTCATTTCTCCTTTTTCACTTCATTTCATGCTCCACAGTTTAATTTCTACATGATCCGATAGATCTGCGTCCGTGGAGGTTTGACTTTATTGCCTACAAACACAGAGAAAGTATTTTGATTGCTGTTTCTTCACATCCTGTCTGACGAAACAGGCCCTCCATTTCCTGCCTCGCTAAGCTCCGTACATTGAGACAGCCCCCAGCGCAGCGTGATGCAACACTGCAGCAGCTCCAGCAAGGCAAAGGTTACACAGAGAACAGATCTGGGTCAGAGTGAATAAGTCTGACTGCAGTTTGTTTACCCTGAACTCTAAAGCTTTTTCTTTGGCTCTGTTTGCAAAGCCTTTACTTACAGACTTTTATCTTAACTCTGCATTTCATATAAGGGTCAGTTATAGTTGGGACATCCAACACCATTAATGTGCCTGTGAGGGATACTGTACAAATGGGGGGGGGGGGGGGGCTATTTTCCTAAGCTATTTTAGCTTATCAGTTGTGTTGCATCATAAAGATTCTAGGCTAACAAGCTCACCAACAAACCCCCTCTAAGGATTACATCGGGAACACTGTTTGATTTGGACTTTTTTTTGTCACAAATAGACTTTGATAGTTCATTACTTAGTCCCTTTAGATAATTTAGTCCAATAAATATGATCAGATATTGTTTAAAAGTACAATGTTCTTTCTTCCGTGGTCGGCTGTTGGTTGGGCTGTGCCTCTGATTCTAGAAACTCTAATAGCAGTGGCGGCCGGCCCATAGGGGTGTTAGGCGCGTGGCCCCCCCTCTTCCCACATATATCAGTATGTAGTGTCTCTACTTTTGTCATTACAAATTACAAAAAAAATTATATATTTTTATTTTTTAATGAACAAGGTAAAGCCGGAGCAGCAGCAGCCAACACATTGCTGACTGTTGCTATCTGTAAACTATGCCGTCGAAACATAATTTCAGCGTCGTCAGATCTGATGCTCACAGGGCGGCAATTTCAGCGCCCGATGCAGTCTGTGAGTTGTTTGGAATCGTATCCAAGGTGACGCTACAGTCACACACACACACACACAGACACACACACCGTTCGCATTCAGTCTCCTGATTTTAAATGGGAATTAAATCATTTGGGTGTTCCCAAAGCCCCAGTGTTCTGCAGTTTGTGTGGGCCTACTGTACTGTTGCACAGTTTATACTGTAGAAACTATGTCCAGGACAAGGTGTTTGGAAGTTTTGGAAGATTCATAGCTAACCACACTGAAGATTATGGATTATCTCATATTTTTAATCCTCAATTTGGACGGACTGGTCTGTCAAGAGGACACAATGCTGCTCCTTTTCAGGTGTATATCAGTATGTAGTGTCTCTACTTTAAAGAGTCCTCTCCTGCTGATGTTCAGGTGTATATCAGTATGTAGTGTCTCTACTTTAAAGAGTCCTCTCCTGCTGATGTTCAGGTATCAGTATGTAGTGTCTCTACTTTAAAGAGTCCTCTCCTGCTGATGTTCAGGTGTATATCAGTATGTAGTGTCTCTACTTTAAAGAGTCCTCTCCTGCTGATGTTCAGGTGTATATCAGTATGTAGTGTCTCTACTTTAAAGAGTCCTCTCCTGCTGATGTTCAGGTGTATATCAGTATGTAGTGTATCTACTTTAAAGAGTCCTCTCCTGCTGATGTTCAGGTGTATATCAGTATGTAGTGTCTCTACTTTAAAGAGTCCTCTCCTGCTGATGTCCAGGTGTATATCAGTATGTAGTGTCTCTACTTTAAAGAGTCTTCTCCTGTTGATGTTCAGGTGTATATCAGTATGTAGTGTCTCTACTTTAAAGAGTCCTCTCCTGTTGATGTTCAGGTGTATATCAGTATGTAGTGTCTCTACTTGAAAGAGTCCTCTCCTGCTGATGTCCAGGTGTATATCAGTATGTAGTGTCTCTACTTTAAAGAGTCCTCTCCTGCTGATGTTCAGGTGTATATCAGTATGTAGTGTCTACTTTAAAGAGTCCTCTCCTGCTGATGTTCAGGTGTATATCGGTATGTAGTGTCTCTACTTTAAAGAGTCCTCTCCTGCTGATGTCCAGGTGTATATCAGTATGTAGTGTCTCTACTTTAAAGAGTCCTCTCCTGCTGATGTTCAGGTGTATATCAGTATGTAGTGTCTCTACTTTAAAGAGTCCTCTCCTGCTGATGTTCAGGTGTGTATCAGTATGTAGTGTCTCTACTTTAAAGAGTCCTCTCCTGCTGATGTTCAGGTGTATATCAGTATGTAGTGTCTCTACTTTAAAGAGTCCTCTCCTGCTGATGTTCAGGTGTATATCAGTATGTAGTGTCTCTACTTTAAAGAGTCCTCTCCTGCTGATGTTCAAGTGTATATCAGTGTGTAGTGTCTCTACTTTAAAGAGTCCTCTCCTGCTGATGTTCAGGTGTATATCAGTATGTAGTGTCTCTACTTTAAAGAGTCATCTCCTGTGGATGTGCAGGTGTATATCAGTATGTAGTGTCTCTACTTTAAAGAGTCCTCTCCTGTGGATGTGCAGGTGTATATCAGTATGTAGTGTCTCTACTTTAAAGAGTCCTCTCCTGTGGATGTTCAGGTGTATATCAGTATGTAGTGTCTCTACTTTAAAGAGTCCTCTCCTGTGGATGTGCAGGTGTATATCAGTATGTAGTGTCTGTACTGGGACATATCTCCATGCTTTAATGTTCAAAAAGCTCTTTATTTTTCTCATACTGTCTTTTCACCCTCTATCTGAAAGCAGAGCCCAGTCTGCTGCACTGATTGGTTAGCTTTCAGGCTCTGTTGTGATTAGTCCTGCTGTTACATTGTGATGTCCCTATGTGATGTAAGTAAACAAAGGAGTCCAACGGAAGTGTTCGTTTCAGGCTGGGGGTTGCGAGGTGGAGGGGGGGTTGTCTGTGGGAGAGAAACTTTTTTGGCTTCTTTTCAAAATGTATTTCAAACTCTACAGGCATCTCAAGGACAGCTAATTGTGCTGTTGCTTCTCGTCACTGCTTGTAAACGTTAGTCTTTCTCATTACGTCTCTCGATGTGTCCCTTTCTTTATGTTTAACACTTTGCACTTAATCCCACATAACTTTTTACGTAGCTGACGTCTGATAATGAGGTCGCATGTAGAGTCTGCCTCTTTTAATGCATGTGTTTTTACCTTTCTGGAAAAGCTTATTTGAGTCCTGATAGCGTTAATCCCCCAGAATAGTCTTTTAAAGCAACTAAAGTCTGTCTATCCCATTTACATGTAGCAAAGTGCAAAAGCCATTAAAAGTTGTGAGTTTGCTAGTAATGACATAATGACTGAGCTGTCTGATCCGTCAGAACATCTCCACTCTCAGGTTTCTGGTCCCTGGGCACTCTCGCACCACGAGAGCACACACAAGAATAAACGTCCACTCTTTTCAGACTCATTGTTCCATAATTTGCATAACTAGTCATTATATTACAGTTATTGTCCTTTACTCCCTGATAATAAATATCTCCTCCTGAACAGTTTTGTGTCCATTGCTCACCCTTTATTTATTTGTATGTTTTATCCCAGCAGATTTGACTACTTGGTTATCCTTAACACTACTGTTACTATGCCTGTTAAGCTTATGAAGTGGTGGCCCTATACATCTACAAGTAACCATTTTAACAGTGGCACATGTTTTTATATTGGGTTTTGAGGATTGTATAAGGGTAGAAAAGGGGTGAGAAAAAGAGCAAAATATATTTGAAAAAAGGCCAAAGTTAGGATTCTACTAGGTTGGTGTACTGTATACCTTCAAGTGCCATCCGACCTCAAAGTTCTCCCACAATACACCTCTCCTTCAATCCCTTCACCGGCTTCCAGTGGCTGCCTGAGTCCATTTAAAGACACTGGTACCGGTGATGTGATGTGAATGGATTTGGTCCTTCCTACATCCAGCACATGGTTAAACCATACACTCAGACCCTTACAACCCTCAACCAAAGCACGCCTGTTTGCTGTCCTGTGGCACGAGTTCCCCATTGATATAAGGGTAGCGGAGAATCTATCATCATCTGTCACTAACTGAAAACCCCCAAAAATGGCAATGCTCAGTGGCGCAGGAAGCCAAAATGGCCTGACGCTAAATGTCACAAGTTACCCATCATGCCTGGCGGTGACATGCGCACTGGAGGTTTACCTTAAGCCCCGCCTCTGAACTTGACTCAGTCAGATGAATGGAGAGATAAAATAACTCTGGATTGAGCTTTTAGCACATTTTACAACTTTTAGACCAGGGGTGGGGAACCTCCGATTTCAAACAAAGCTCTCTGGGAAATGTTGACTTACTGCTCGACATGAAGCTAGAAGCTACCTTACAGTACACAGTTGATCCTGAGTCCTGTCAGTGAAAGTGTTTCATAGTTAGCTTAGCTAAGCATCAACCTAGCTCTGAAATATATGGATGTTATGTGACAGTATTTCTGAGAAAAAGTCAGCTGAAATGGTGGCATAGTTGCCACTGCTTTACGTGTCAATAGCATGTTTGAACATATTTGCAGCAGTAAATGTGGGTGTTTGGCCACTGACGTTGCCATAACAACACCTGAATTTAAATGTGCAACCTCTTTTTGTGACAGATTTTTGCAAGAAATTATAATTCTTCTGAATGGTATTCCTATTGACAGCTAGTTTCTATGTGAACATTATGAGATGGACAGCCAGATAGAATAAATGAAAAACAGTTATGAAATACTATATGACAAAACAAGAATACAGTTTAAGTGATTTGTAAAATATCCATAAAGAAACATCTGTTTAAAGTTCTGTTTCATATGGGTGTTGAGAGATGTATCCATAGATCTCTTAATTTTGCTCTCAAAGTGCACCAGATTGATGCTTTTAACTTCAATATTTAAAAAAAAAAATCTTCCCGGGGGAGCATGCTGCTGGACCCCCCCTAGAGGAGGTTAGGTCCACGGTGTTTACATGCTTACTTATACAATATGTGTGCTTATGCTAACATCATAAGACAAAAGTTGGTTCCGTGTAGTGTGTAGTGAGAACGCGCTAGAGTGAGGGGGGCCCCCAAGCCAAAGCTTGCTTAGGGCCCCCAAAAGTCTAGGGCCGGCCCTGCATGGATGTATAATAAGAACTGGATACAGTGTGGGAGGCGGGGCCTCATTAATTCCTATGAGAGCTGCTCATTGGCGCATGAAGAAAAAATGGCCCAACTTTTGAGAGAGCGAAACGTCACAGATTACCCGTCATGCCTGAGAAGTACCCGTATGTGCGTTCATAGAGCATGCGCAACTTTAACCACACCCCCCAAAATGCTCGTTCACATTAACCACGTCAATTTGAACACGTAACAGCACCGTGCGTTCATGACAGCATCAGCATGGAAGCCTACTGGATTGTTATAGATATTGATATTAACGAGGCGGCCGCGGAAGCTAGCAGCTAGCGGCTATCTAGTAGTTATGCTAATTTACACATCAATCGTTATGTACTTTTATATTACGCTGTAACAGGATCTAGTGATCCAAGCAACATATACATATATATGTATATATATACTATATAATATATACTATATATACATATATATATATATACATATATATATATATAGGCCTACATATATATATATATATATATATATACACAGTGCAATGAGCTTCTTAGTGCAATAAGAAGCTCCAGGGACCTTAATCTAACGTCGGTAATATTAACTTTATTTAATACAACATTTACGGTACAAGATTTAATCATACAGTCCATGTAGTATAATATTTTACAAATGATGAATTACAGGAAACATGTGCAATATATCTATTATTACAGCTCCGTGGGCTGGCAGTAAGGCGATATGGGTCCGTTCTTATTGTGCATCCATGGGTAAAGATAAACGCATGTAGTACTGAACACGTGACATGAACGTGCCGGGCGGCGCGGTCCCATAGGTTAGATGCACGTTCATAATGCCTGCCCTGGAAAGTAATTTAGTTTTAATTTTGATCCTGGTCGACTGATCATATTGGGCTCTGAGACTGCTTATTTTTTTTTACCTCAGTTCTGACTTGAGAGTGAATGTTTTTTTCAAAGACAAAAGTGTTGGCACTTTTAATGAGTGCCACGGTCTCTGAACAAATGAGACACACTGGCTCTGTGCTCCCAGTGGGCAGGAGGAACATGAATGAGTCCACTCAGGGTTCAAAGCTCTGTTCTCACTGTCCACTTTCCTCTTCTTGGAGAGCACCATGTGTAATTATTTGTCTCTCCCTGTCTGCCGCTAACACGCCTGTTCACTCTCTTCTCCGCTTCTCTCCCTGTATCGCTAATTATTCTCTTCACTCACTTTCCTCTCCGCTTCTCTCTGCCGCGCTCTCATCTCTTCTTCTGTGTTTCTCTCCCTGTATCGCTCTCTCGTCTCAATCTTCTGTGTTTCTCTCCCTGTATCGTTCACTCATCTCTTCTTCTGTGTTTCTCTCCCTGTATCGCTCACTCGTCTCTTCTTCTGTGTTTCTCTCCCTGTATCGCTCTCTCGTCTCTTCTTCTGTGTTTCTCTCCCTGTATCGCTCACTCGTCTCTTCTTCTGTGTTTCTCTCCCTGTATCGCTCACTCGTCTCTTTCGCCCCCTGTCGGCGGCGGTTAAAATAGAATCGCCCCGTCAAAATTGAAATCCCTTATTAATGTATTGATTATAGGTCCGGGTCCGTATAGGTCTGGGTCCGGATCCGGACCGTGGTCCGCCTGTTGCCGACCCCTGCCCTACATGTTTGAGCAGCCTCTATGAAACGTCAAGCTACCCCACTGCACCCCCAAAAGAAAATCTCTGGCGCCGATACTGGCTGCGGCACATGCCGGTTTTGTGTGCCCTCCCATGAAAATCATATGCCCTCCCTGTAGGAGGGCACGCCACATGGAGAGACTAGGGCATTAAGACAGCCATTGCATTAATTCTCAAATTGATTCAGGAAGTATAATGCTAGCTTCATTTGTTATTTTGCAAATCATTCTCTGTTCTAAAAAACTACTTTCTCGCCTCTTGAGAGATGAATGAAATTCATGAGGCGTCAAAATTACTTGATTAATATGTGATGAAAACTGATCATTATCCAAATCAGAATCTGTCACTCTTCCCACCGCTCAGACTCCTGCTGCAGGGGAACAGGTTTCTCCTGAATATATCTGAGTTTCTCAGAGCACTCATATCACTGCATGGACAACAAGTGTTTAAGGCAGGGCTCGACAGTAACGGTTGCCAGGTTGCCATAGAGAACCGCAGTGACGTGTCCTAAAACCCGGATGTAAACTCCTTCCGGTTCCTTCGTCAAAAAAGCAATGCAATTTCTCCATAGGATTTTGGAAAATAGCTCGAAATAAGGTCTGTGGTTGAGACACATTTAAGAGACGGATCACGTTTTGTTCAGCCGGATAATATCCACATGTCTACACTACTTTTATAATTTTCCAAGCATTATCAATCTAGTCGCAAGAAGCAACATGCTAACGTTATGCTATAAAGGAACTACAGCAGGGTCGCTGCTTCAACGCCACGCCAACTTAAGATCCATATTCAAACATGCATTGTAAATGGTACGAGTTGAAGTGTTTGTTTGAACAGTTTGCAGGAGGCAGGTACTTGCTTTCAAGCAGAACAGGGCAAACAAACTTAGCGGGAGTGTTTTACCTGTTCGGCGTGATGACGTAAAACGGCCTGGACAACTTCTGTAGTGCTATTCAGCCACTTGGTAACAACCATCGTTTTTCAGAACAAAACGTGATCTGTCTCTTCAATGTGTCTCAACCTGTTTCAATCAGCGTCAGCCAGACCCTGAAAAACACGCTACCCAGCATAAATCATCTCTTCCATCATAGCAATAACAGACATGTTTACCAATAGCCTATAACTGTATTATTCTTTGTCATTAAGCCCAAGCCCAAGACAACGTTTTAAAGCCGAGGTCGTTGAATTTCAATGCTTCATAGAGCATTTCCCCGTCATCTCTATTACCAATGCTGAGGGAGAGCCTAAGGGACTGGCCTGCACGTTGGAAATAGAGGTGGAAGGGTCTCACAGTGTGTCGGAAAGTATGGGAGGGATCATGACAAAACGTCAGTATGACGATAACTTTTGGTACCTAAAGTACATTTTAATGCTAATACCTTTTTACTTGTTGCTTAGGTACCATTTTTGAATGCAGGGCTTTTACTTGTAACTGAGTATTTTTACACTTTTAAATTGCTATTTTTACTTAAATAAATAATCTGTGTACTTCTTCCACCTCTGGGCCTACACTACTCTATGCTTTCACAGGGACGTTATTTTCCTTATAAGCAAGCAATTTGGCTTCTGCTGCACCAGTTCTGATCATTGTTGTATCTCTCTGCTCATTGGGGGACAGATTCTGGCACTGTAATACTGAAGTGTAGTACTACACTGCCCTTAACTGTAATACTGAAGTGTAGTACTACACTGCCCTTAACTGTAATACTGAAGTGTAGTACTACACTGCCCTTAACTGTAATACTGAAGTGTAGTACTAAACTGCCCTTAACTGTAATACTGAAGTGTAGTACTAAACTGCCCTTAACTGTAATACTGAAGTGTAGTACTACACTGCCCTTAACTGTAATACTGAAGTGTAGTACTAAACTGCCCTTAACTGTAATACTGAAGTGTAGTACTACACTGCCCTTAACTGTAATACTGAAGTGTAGTACTAAACTGCCCTTTACTGTAATACTGAAGTATGGTACTACACTGCCCTTAACTGTAATACTGAAGTGTAGTACTACACTGCCCTTTACTGTAATACTGAAGTTTGGTACTACACTGCCCTTAACTGTAATACTGAAGTGTAGTACTACACTGCCCTTAACTGTAATACTGAAGTGTAGTACTAAACTGCCCTTAACTGTAATACTGAAGTGTAGTACTACACTGCCCTTTACTGTAATACTGAAGTGTAGTACTAAACTGCCCTTAACTGTAATACTGAAGTGTAGTACTACACTGCCCTTTACTGTAATACTGAAGTATGGTACTACACTGCCCTTAACTGTAATACTGAAGTGTAGTACTAAACTGCCCTTAACTGTAATACTGAAGTGTAGTACTACACTGCCCTTTACTGTAATACTGAAGTATGGTACTACACTGCCCTTAACTGTAATACTGAAGTGTAGTACTAAACTGCCCTTAACTGTAATACTGAAGTGTAGTACTAAACTGCCCTTAACTGTAATACTGAAGTGTAGTACTAAACTGCCCTTAACTGTAATACTGAAGTGTAGTACTAAACTGCCCTTAACTGTAATACTGAAGTGTAGTACTACACTGCCCTTTACTGTAATACTGAAGTATGGTACTACACTGCCCTTAACTGTAATACTGAAGTGTGGGACACTGCCCTTTACTGTAATACTGAAGTATGGTACTACACTGCCCTTAACTGTAATACTGAAGTGTAGTACTAAACTGCCCTTAACTGTAATACTGAAGTGTAGTACTACACTGCCCTTTACTGTAATACTGAAGTGTAGTACTAAACTGCCCTTAACTGTAATACTGAAGTGTAGTACTACACTGCCCTTTACTGTAATACTGAAGTATGGTACTACACTGCCCTTAACTGTAATACTGAAGTGTGGTACTACACTGCCCTTTACTGTAATACTGAAGTGTAGTACTAAACTGCCCTTAACTGTAATACTGAAGTGTAGTACTACACTGCCCTTTACTGTAATACTGAAGTATGGTACTACACTGCCCTTAACTGTAATACTGAAGTGTAGTACTAAACTGCCCTTAACTGTAATACTGAAGTGTAGTACTAAACTGCCCTTAACTGTAATACTGAAGTGTAGTACTAAACTGCCCTTAACTGTAATACTGAAGTGTAGTACTACACTGCCCTTTACTGTAATACTGAAGTATGGTACTACACTGCCCTTAACTGTAATACTGAAGTGTAGTACTAAACTGTCCTTAACTGTAATACTGAAGTGTAGTACTACACTGCCCTTAACTGTAATACTGAAGTATCGTACTACACTGCCCTTAACTGTAATACTGAAGTGTAGTACTACACTGCCCTTAACTGCAATACTGAAGTGTAGTACTACACTGCCCTTAACTGTAATACTGAAGTGTCGTACTAAACTGCCCTTAACTGTAATACTGAAGTGTCGTACTACACTGCCCTTAACTGTAATACTGAAGTGTAGTACTAAACTGCCCTTAACTGTAATACTGAAGTGTAGTACTACACTGCCCTTAACTGTAATACTGAAGTATGGTACTACACTGCCCTTAACTGCAGTGCACAGCCTTGGCTCAAAACATATAAAACATTCCCTTCAAAACATTAATGTATTTCTGTTCATTTTTCCTCTTCTGACTCACTCACACACACACACACACACACACACACACACACACACACACACACACACACACACACACACACACACACACACACACACACACACACACACACACACACACACACACACACACACACACACACACACACACACACACACACACACACACACACACACTGCTATCTAAATGACCGGAGACCGATAAAAAGGGGCGAGACTCAAAGAGTTTCACAACTCACTTACAGACGGGCTGAGTGATGGCCAGCGGGGGGGAAATCAATAACAGGAGGGGAGACACTATCAAAGATGTCCGTGGACAAACATCCCGTTACTGTCGACACGTTGTAATCCATAAAGCTGGAGTCTCCTCCAACAAAGGCGAGGCGAGCGCTCACTCTCTGGACCAGGGCTTTGAATTACAAAGAGAGGGGGGGGGGCACGAGGACTTAGACTGAGGATCACTCTGTGGGGAAAGTTTCATGTTGTCTGTTGCATAACCAATACATAGACGTATATACAATCACACAGCGGTGTAATGTAAGTCCTGTACTAAAGTTCCATTTTAAGTTTATGTATTTTCATGTCATAGTACTTTATTATTATTATTACTACATTTTGTAGGCATTCTTTTATTTTCTAATCCACTACAGTTATTTTAGAGCTTTAGTTACCAGCCACTTTGCAATCATCAATCAACCAATCATGAATGATGTGTTACTATAGGTCAAGCTATCAAGTCATGAAATGATCCCCACCTTTACCAAGTGCAACGTTGACATTTTTGAATTCATAATTATAATATCATATTTTTCAATCTGATATGGGCCATCCTGGATAATGAGTACTTTTACTTGTTGTACCTGAAGTATATTAAGTACTTTTGTACTTTAACTTTGATGCAGGACTTGTGGACAGTGAACCGGTTTTGATTTAACCCACTTTGATGAATACATACTTATGTTATCTGCTGGCAGGGTTGGGACGGTTACTTTAAAAATGTATATCATAACGAACCTGTAATAATGTAATCAGTAATCTTATCCAAGTATCACATTGTAAAAGTCATGTCACCTGATTAACGTTACTTTGGATTACTTCAATATCAAATGCAATACAAATAAATAGAAGCTTAAAGAAATATCTCAAATATATTGTACTTATGTGTATGATGTCAGACAACAGAACAATGTGATCCTAGAAAGAAGAAACTACAACTCTGGTCTTGCACATGTCACCAACACCAAGATGGCCGTCACGTTAGCACATGTCACCTCTTTCTTTCAGAATGAAGAGAAAAGTATTAAGAGGTGAAAATCACTACAAGTCTGGCCATCTTGAGAACTGTACACACACACACACAAGGGGAGTTAGTCGGTTCCGTAAGAGCCAGCATGCGGGACCGGCTTTCCAAGGTTTCGGTGAGTAACACGAGTGTAATGTGTAACGTTAATGTACGCGACTCTGGGATTTGTAGTCTTTCTAGATGCATATTTTTCATAGTCTTATATTTCAACAGTTTTACGACAAACTGTGACTTTTTTTACATGGAAATAATTTTTTAAGATTGACAAACATCATATGTAATTCATGGCACAATTCAAACGGGATCGAAAGATAAGTTTTCTCTCTCCATTGACTTCAAAACATACTTTTTCAGAAATGAGGGGGCGGAAGTAGATGGGCGTGACTTTGCCACTCTGTCTTTTTACGAGTTAAAGAAAATGAAATCCTGGATCATTTGTGTTGTTTAACATGCAACACACTTCACAGCAGCTTTAAGACATGGTCAAAATATATTTTTCCACTCGCTGATTCTCTGTTTTCAACTGAAAGTGGGCGGGGCCATCATTATGCCGTGCAGTGATCTTTACAGCACCTGAGGAGCAGTGAGGGGGTGCAGTGTTTTAGTTGTGACTTTGTTTGGATGAACCTAGATCTCATAGATCTGGAACGTTGCCCTTTAATCCCTGTTTCAATCTGTAGCATGTAGACCACATCGCCCACATGTCCATGTGGTCTGTGTGTGCATCTGCTATAAATGAATATTCAGTCGAGTCAGCGGAGAGGAAAGCGCATTGATCCAGTAAAGATCCAGGCTGACACACACACACTCACACACTCACACTCCCCACCGCCCTGCAGCCTCTTCAAGGGGATTTCACTCTCTTTTGACCCACTTGCCCCATTGGCTTCATTCACCCACCACCTTCAATGTGTGTGTGAGTATATGCTAGCATGTTCTTGGAGTGTGTGTGTGTGTTCACAGACAGACAGACTCATGTAATATTCAATGGCCCCCGCAGCCCCCTGGTGCCACTGGTCTGCCCTTAGCTGGATAGAGGTGTCTGCCCTAATCTCACCTGTGACTGCCAGAGGAAAGACGAGCGCCAGAACCACTTTGCTGCCTCTTTTCTTCCTCTCTCGCTCTCTCTCTCTCCACCTCCTCACTCTCCTCCAGGCTCTCTCTGGCATACTATCCATCCTCTCTCCTCTCCCCCTCATCTACTCTGTCATCTCTGCTATGTATCTCGCTGTCACACCACCATCTCCTCCACTGCCGTGTCCTCCTGGCTGTCTTCTTCTGTCTCCTTCCTTTTTCAATTTCCTTGCCCTTCTCTCAGTCTCTCTTCTTCTCCTTCACATGTCTCTCTTTCATGCTCAACCTTTTTCGGGCCTCGCATGGCAGAGTGAGCCCGTTTCCCACGATTCCTTCACTTGATCCTGCAGGAAAGGACAATGTTGCAGCCTGCTGCCATTATTTCACAGATCAAAGCGTTGAAACTGAACCTTGCTTTGTGAAAAGAATGTCTCCTATCACGCTGTTCACCTTTGCATCAGCCTCGCTGCCAAAAGGGGGGTTGGACTGTGTGTGTGTGTGTGTGTGTGTGTGTGTGTGTGTGTGTGTGTGTGTGTGTGTGTGTGTGTGTGTGTGTGTGTGTGTGTGTGTGTGTGTGTGTGTGTGTGTGTGTGTGTGTGTGTGTGTGTGTGTGTGTGTGTGTGTGTGTGTGTGTGTGTGTGTGTGTGTGTGTGCCTGAGTTGCTCGGTCTCAACACTCCCCCTGCTGGCACAGTGAATCTGCAACAAGTGTTTCTCAGATCACAAACCTCTCCGGCATGCTTTCATTTCATGTTCTTCAAGATCTGTTCAGGGACTACCAATGAAATGGAAGACCCTCTTCAGGTCATATTAATGCAGGGGGCTAGTGATATTAATGTGGTTGTTAGGAGCCACCATAGTGTGTAATGCAATACAAGCTCCAGATCTTATATGGAGGAGACATGTCCCCCTTCTTATTCTCCAACCCATGGTCATCATGTATAATATAATAGTCATGCAGACAAACTGAAACATTGACATGAATGAAATGTGTTATGTTACAGATTTCACATAACTGCATTAGGTTAGTTGAAAGCAATAATATCAAGTTCAAATAAAATATATTAGGTTCAACTTCATATTATTGCTTCCAACTAACCTAATGCCGTCATTCACAGTTCAGAATTAGATATGAATTATTAATGCCATAAACGATTGGATACATTTACAGTTTCTTATTTATCCAGTATAGATTATGAGCTATGTACGGCAACCCAAGTAGGCCATTTGACACGTTTCGCAAAGAAGTCAAAAGAAACCGACCACATTCATCTGAATGAGAGAGATGAGTTATTGTTATCACAACGTCATTCCACGATTATTTGAGAATAAATCCTTTTAGTGGGTTAAGTACATTCTTAGATTAAGTGAGAAATGGATTTAACTTATGTTTGACAGCTATCATACTGGAGAAATAAGAAACTGTAAATAAGCAATCATTTATGGCATTAATAATTCATATCTAATTCTTAACTGTGAATGGTTTTCATTTATTTAACATTAGACATGTATTAGTCTGGCCAAACTTGATGGCAACCTAAAATCCCTCTCTTTCCGTATCTCAGATAGAAGATATGATTGGAGACGAAACAGCCAATCAGAATTGACCTTCTCGAGTTCTCAGATTGGTTGGTTTAGTGGCACATTTGTAACGCTGTGCCAACTTGAGCATGCACGCAGGGTGGAGAGGTTGAGCGAGGGCGAGAAAGAGAGGGAGAGCGCATGCAGCAGTCCTCTTGTGCACGGAGCAGGAGTTTGTGAGAGGGCTTAGAGTCAATTGTGCTTTCAAAATATATTTTTCTGTGCTCAGAAATGTTAAATTGCGCGCTCAATAGCATTTTCTATGCTCAACATGTTTCATTGCGTGCTCCGGATAGAGGCATAACAATAACGCCATAGTCTTGACACATGAAACTCAGGAAGTAGTGTACAGGAATCTTGGTGCAAAGAATCCACATCAAACATGATCATGTACACGATTTCTCCTTCCAGCTGTGTTGAAGACTGACGCATTGGGACAAGTTGTATTTAACCCTTCATTGGCACACACACATATTCAAAAGAAAGAACACGTGTGTCTCGGTGAAACCAAACAGGGTCATCCAGTCATATGGACCATTGAAGTCACATTGTGAAAGAGACTGGTCGGGACTCTTTTTGCACACGGTACCATTCCAACAGAGGAAGCTTTTTTTTCACTGATCATTCCGATTCTTAAAATGACAAGAGCTGATGATACCACAGTTATGGTCCAATCAACTGAGCCATCTGGATGCCCGTTGAACAGCCAATCACAGCCGGCCACTATGTGCTCACATGTCTCTGCAGAGCCGTCAGTAGAGGCTCGGGCTAGGTACAACAAAATGTGACATGTGACTTTTTTGACATGACAACCAGGAAGAAGGGAGCCAATGATGTGTGATCTCAGCAGCTGCAGGTGCCAGTTCAATATGGGAGCAGACGGGGATGGCAGGGACGTGTCGAATGCAATGGGAATTTCATGTCAAGTGGGTAATGTTCTCACCAGCCGTCTCTGCGATTCGGTGTGTGTCGAGGTGTTGGGGCTGGTTCTGGAGCTGGGGGATGTGTGTGTCTGCTGCTGTGAACATCTGGATGTCTTTTTGAAGTACCCAGGTGGATAGTGTGGCGACAGCTACACCGCTTCCCTCTCAGAAAGACGAAGGAAGCTTGACAAGAAGAACACCTCCCTTGATCCACAACGCCTCCCCCGCCACTCTAACCCCCTTTCTTCCACGTGTTCCAACCGACAACACCTACGTTCAGTCGTAGATCAGCGCAGATGGAGCAGCTCCACAGGTGGAGAAAGGCCACAGGTTCCCAGAGGAGCTCTTCCATCAACAATGGCCAGAGAGAGGAGCAGGAACAAGTGGCTGAGCAAGTCAATGGAAGGATTGTCCAAAGGTCACAGGACTGGGAAGAGACTACCAGGCGACACTAAAGTGGCAGAGTGCCTGCTCATGACATTTCCCGCCAAACCCTTTGTTGAGCGATCAGAAAGATTAGCTTTGTTCAGTGTAATACATGGGAGAACGGCTTCTCTCGAGTAAACATCTTAGCTCCCACATAAGGTGTCTAAGACCTATTCTTGATCTCTGCTCTCCATTTGAATGATACAACTATGTTCTGATGAAGCTTCTGTGTTTGCTGCAGATAAAAGACAGCTGGAAAGTGTTCTCAGCAAGCGACTAACCATTGCTTATTCAATACATTTACTTTAAGTTTTTCTTTGAACTTCCTCTGCAGATTAAAGGTACAACGTAACTTCGTTGAGTTCTGTATTTAGAGTTCTGCCACCTCTTGTTTTCCATTCATTGCAATCTTATGTTCAATTCCTTCATATATGTCTGAGGTAGTGTGAATTAGTGCTGCACGATTCTTGCTCAAATGTGAATCACGATTTTCCTCCATAAGAATTGAGATCACGATTCTCACACGATTCTCATCGTTTCAATGAAAATAATGGTGACGTTGCAGGTGATTTAATAAGGTTTGTGGTGTTACCTGACGTCGTTGCGATGATGCGAGAACAATGCTTACAGTGGACGACTTTTTGTAAGTCATCATCAGGATCAAATCCAAAAAAGTTCCACACACTGGATGAATGTGGTCCTTTTTTCGGCACAAGCACAACTTCCCTCTCACTCTCGCCAGAGTCGCCACCGGGATTTTCATCGGTGTTGTTGTCATTGTCCTCGACCTCCTCGTCACTCATTTCTGTGTCACTCTTTTCTGTTTTTCTTGTACTACTAGTCGCTCTCGTCACGCTTTGCTAATCAGTGCTAATGCTAACGCTTCTGTAAACATACTGCCGGCTCCTGCCCTCACGTGCTGCAGTCAGTGAGTGTTGCCAGGTATACTTATTATAAGCCACATTGGGCTTATCTTTCTGTAAAGTTGCTTGGTAGTAAGTAATAATGGTTGTTGCGGTTGTGAGCTTGTAGATAGGTTATTTTCAAATAGCCGACCCGACATATATAGGTTTAAAGTGTTCATGTTCTTTTGCGCTTGTTTTCATAGACCTGGTTGCTTATTCCTTCCTAACTGGCAACACGAGTGGCTGCAGCGTTAACACGGCATGAGAGCAGGAGAGACAGACAGAACACTGCCATTTGCATGCGATCATGGTACTTTAATGTTACATGTATAGAGTATATTTGCTTTACATGGTTTAAGTATGATTGGCATTGCATGTTGGTATTATTCAGAAGCAAAATAATAAAACATTTAAAAAAAAAAAAAATCAGCATGACGTCATAGGATCGCCGTAATCTAGAAATGAGATCGCATAGGTGTCTGAATCGAGATCACGATCTTTTTCCGATTAATCGTGCAGCCCTAGTGTGAATGTAATTTACTAATTGGTTTAAGATGTACTGAACCACCAATATTACTTTCTTTACATCCGAGCTTATGAAACTAACTTTCAATGAGCTGCATTTCAACGTGTCTGTCACTGCTAGGAAGGAACATGAACTCCCAGTGTTTCCTTCCACCTCCTCTACAGCGTGTACCTCCATACTATAATCTACTTACCAATAAGCCGGCGTAGTTACGCCCTAAGATCTGCTCCGCTGAGCAACATGGTTTCTGTCTGCTTTGAATGGAACTGCTGCCCCGTAGCACCCAATGAACGGAGAGGGACACCAAGGAGAGAGTTACCAAGGAAAGTCTTCAGCCAGCCTTAGTTATGAGCTTCTGGTCATTAAGGGTAAGATTAGTGAGTATGGTTAAGAGCTTCTGGTCATTAAGGGTAAGATGAATGAGTATGGTTATGAGCTTCTGGTCATTAAGGGTAAGATTAGTGAGTATGGTTAAGAGCTTCTGGTCATTAAGGGTAAGATGAATGAGTATGGTTATGAGCTTCTGGTCATTAAGGGTAAGATTAGTGAGTATGGTTAAGAGCTTCTGGTCATTAAGGGTAAGATGAATGAGTATGGTTATGAGCTTCTGGTCATTAAGGGTAAGATGAATGAGTATGGTTAAGAGCTTCTGGTCATTA
The DNA here is from genome assembly GCF_902827115.2 of Pseudochaenichthys georgianus. Taxonomy (NCBI): domain Eukaryota; kingdom Metazoa; phylum Chordata; class Actinopteri; order Perciformes; family Channichthyidae; genus Pseudochaenichthys; species Pseudochaenichthys georgianus. The sequence continues at coordinate 1,277,387 of NC_047525.1, read as the reverse complement.
AGGGTAAGATGAGTGAGTATGGTTAAGAGCTTCTGGTCATTAAGGGTAAGATGAATGAGTATGGTTAAGAGCTTCTGGTCATTAAGGGTAAGATGAGTGAGTATGGTTAAGAGCTTCTGGTCATTAAGGGTAAGATGAATGAGTATGGTTAAGAGCTTCTGGTCATTAAGGGTAAGATGAATGAGTATGGTTATGAGCTTCTGGTCATTAAGGGTAAGATGAATGAGTATGGTTATGAGCTTCTGGTCATTAAGGGTAAGATGAATGAGTATGGTTATGAGCTTCTGGTCATTAAGGGTAAGATGAATGAGTATGGTTAAGAGCTTCTGGTCATTAAGGGTAAGATGAATGAGTATGGTTATGAGCTTCTGGTCATTAAGGGTAAGATTAGTGAGTATGGTTAAGAGCTTCTGATCATTAAGGGTAAGATGAATGAGTATGGTTAAGAGCTTCTGGTCATTAAGGGTAAGATTAGTGAGTATGGTTAAGAGCTTCTGGTCATTAAGGGTAAGATGAATAAGTATGGTTAAGAGCTTCTGGTCAGTAAGGGTAAGATGAATGAGTATGGTTATGAGCTTCTGGTCATTAAGGGTAAGATTAGTGAGTATGGTTATGAGCTTCTGGTCATTAAGGGTAAGATGAGTGAGTATGGTTAAGAGCTTCTGGTCATTAAGGGTAAGATGAGTGAGTATGGTTAAGAGCTTCTGGTCATTAAGGGTAAGATGAGTGAGTATGGTTAAGAGCTTCTGGTCATTAAGGGTAAGATGAGTGAGTATGGTTAAGAGCTTCTGGTCATTAAGGGTAAGATTAGTGAGTATGGTTAAGAGCTTCTGGTCATTAAGGGTAAGATGAGTGAGTATGGTTAAGAGCTTCTGGAGCTTCTGAAATACCTATACATGCTGATAAGAGACTAGAGAGAGAGAGCTCATGGTGGATTCACAAAATCTGCAATCTGCTAAAAACTCAATCAATCAACCAGTGTTCTCCCTTTCCTGTTGTGTGTTCATTTGTGTGTATGTAAATGGTCTGCAAAGGCAGAAATCCCTGTGTTCCCTCCAGAGGGAGTTTCTCCCCCCCGCCCCCCTGCCTGGAACACCTCCATAGGACTCAATTGTTTACTTTTGTGACATCACTATGTAACACTCACACTTCTCTTGGCCAGGGCTCCAGCACATTGTACGTGATAGGCTAAGGGGCGGGACATCTCTAAGCGGTTGACCAATCAGAGCAGACTGGGCTCTGGTTTCAGACAGAGGGTGAAAAGAGGTGCTGAACATTAAAGCAGGGAGACGTGTCCCAGTGGAGGCACTAACATGAACATGAGCGTACTAATGTTTGCCCTCTTTAAGCACATACAGTTGAACCTCTGACTGCTGCCTGCAGTGGTCTGAATACATGGAAAGCCCTGTGGTTGACATGGCTGTTTTGTTTTCCCCGTTTTCAAGAGCTCCTTCTGTCACTGCTGTGTCGTCTGGTTAGCCAGCTGTCCTCACCTCAGCCCCTCTCCAATCCCCCTAAACCATTCAGTCAGTTACGATAGTGATTCATGACTGTATGCTCAGCCCAGGCCCCTCCACGAGGCATTGTTACAGCCCAGAAAGCATCCTCCTGTCAGCGTGCTGGGCTGAATGGGGTCAAAGGCCAACTGTTATCGGACGTTGAGGCGAGCAAACTGCGCCTCTCTGACCTCAGAGGGCTGAACACAGAGATTATAGGATGGAGCAGATAAAGCCTCACCAAAGGTCATGGTGCAGCAATGAGGGGATCACAGAACCTCCCTGTCCATGTGTGCAGGGTGTTAGCCACATTGGCTGCATGGCGCTGTGTGGACTCTGAGCAGAGTGGAGAAGTGGATCCTACTGCAGTGAGTGTGGTGAAAGAAGCTTGGGAGCATGCTGTTTTAAAGAAGAGCACAGTGTAACAATTCCTCCACACACATTTGATATTAAAAGCCTTCAGCCTGCAGCGGAACATAACCTCCTTTCCCGATGCAGAGCTGCACCAATAATGGATTAATACATCCAGAGAAAATCAACTAGCCAACTGTTTAAAAAAACGATTCCTTATTTAAAATGTTCAAACGTGCCAATGTTCTCAAGTGTTTCAAGAACCTTTGACACTGAAAACTGATCACAAAGGAATCCAGAAAGCCGTATGTTTAAGAGACTTTGTATTTTAATTTGGGTTAGAATATCACTTTACGGGAATGACTCAGCCATACATATTAGTCACTTCTTCCCTCTGGTTAGATTCATTACATAGTCACATAAGAACATGACTGATTTGCATTTCTTGCCACTTGACATACCACACTAGAGCTCACCCTCCTGCTGGCTCAGACCTCTACAGATACATGGTGTGTCCTTCTCAGGTTCACATCACAGCAGAGGACGGATTCATTTCTTTGTCCGATATTCTGGAAATTCAATTACAATTAAAGTAGACTTATATCTATTTAAATACATGCTGCAGTTGAACTTTAAATATAAGTTTTGAGTGTCACGATGAAAATCTGGGTTTCATGGTTGAGAATATGAAACCTGCCCAGATTGAACCAAAGCCATCTGGCACATGGAGACACATAGGTGTGGGTCTGTCCTCAAACAAAACACATCTACATGTCACTTTATTGATCCCTCCTTCAAAGGGAACACTCAATGATTAGTCAGGAGGTCACTTAACTTCAGCTGAGTTTTGATGACTTTAAAGTCTTACAAAATGCTTCAAGAAGAGGGTCCAGAAAGCTGAGTCACCCTTTGCTTTAAACACACAACTAAAGCAGCCATTTTTTTTTTTTTTGATTGATTGATATACTTTATTAATCCCCCGTGGGGAAATTGTTTCTCTGCATTCGACCCATCCTAGTGTTAGGAGCAGTGTGCTGCCATTTTGAACGGCGCCCGGGGAGCAGTGTTGGGAACGGTGCCTTGCTCAGGGACACCAACTGGTGACCTTCCAGTTGCCAAGCCAAGTCCCTATGGACTTCGCCACCACCGCCTCCATTTTAGGTTTACGTGTTCCGTCTAAGAGAAACCTGAAGCTCCCTCCGTCTGTCTCTCACTGCTTCATGTCTCATGCAGCAGGCCAGTGTCCCGTCTCCTCTTCCTCCTCTTCCTCCCTCCGTCTGCCTCTCACTGCTTCATGTCTCATGCAGCAGGCCAGCGTCCCGTCTCCTCTTCCTCCCTCCGTCTGTCTCTCTCTCACTGCTTCATGTCTCATGCAGCAGGCCAGCGTCCCGTCTCCTCTTCCTCCCTCTTCCTCCTCTTCCTCCCTCCGTCTGTCTCTCGTCTCCCACAGCTTCCCGGCCCTCCGTCACTTCAGCTCTGTCATCTCCCATGCCGTGCAGATGTTTCATCCTCTCTACTCCATCTGCCCCTCCTCTTCCTCGTCTTCCACTCAGCCTCCTTGTTGTCCACTAACTCCTCTCTGGGTGTTTAAGCCCACGCTGAGGACAGGACTGACAGGTACCACTTCAGGATGAAGAGCGCTCCTCCTCAGAGCTGTTTCAGAATGACCCGTTCATAACGACCCCCAGTTGACTTACACATGCTACCAGCAACATCTATTCATTATTTCTACTCTTATTGGCTTCATTTTGTTATTGTTAGTAGAAATGACTTACTGTTGTTCGGTTATACTTGTAGCGTAAATTCTACCTTGGGTTGTTTACAGCTCTGGAATAACACCGTTGCTTTAGGGGAGCCTGGGGGTGAATGCAACTGCTGATGTGCAGGAATATACTAATAATGAAATTAACATTCAGTGAATATTCAGCTTCGGTTAAAAACCTTATACATACGTTGTCTACAGTAGCGTGGCGTGGGAAAAACATTAGGGGAAGCCAATAATACGTCCTTTCTTTTGGGTCGCTGCACCCTCGCTGCGAAGGGGACCCAAGTTCCCATCAGCAGAAACACGTGGGTTTGCTATCCTGGCTCCAAGATGGTGGAATGAGCTCCCATTGACATCAGGACAGCAGAAAGCTCACACACCTTCCGGCGCAGACTGAAAACTCATCTCTTTTGACTCCACCTCGAGGATAGAACTATTAACAAAGAACTTATATACTAATAAAGGGCTGGCTTATCTAAAGCCAGTTGAGTAGCACTTGAAATGTTTAGCTCTATGAAACCTGATGTACTTTATGATTCTGTTTTCTTCAAGTTTGTATTTTGTTGGTCGAACGCACTTATTGTAAGTCGCTTTGGATAAAAGCGTCAGCTAAATGCAATGTAATGTAATGTGATGTGGTGGTCAATGTAATAACGTAACCAGATGAGTGATTACAGTCAGGACCCGGTATCATTTTACACACATTTGTATCATACAGATGCAGGACTTACACACGCCTGTTATCTAACCGACAGGTCCGCACGCACTCTCCAGCCGAAACTCTAATAAGCATTAATTCACAAACTAAATCAGGAGAGCTTTAACGTCTTACGTCCGATTCGCTCCTTTGTTCCTCGCTGTACACAGCTCCAGTTTGGGCATTGGCCTGTAATCAGATTGTATTTGTTGTTGCTGCTGTATTGGAAGTTTAGTACAATTATTTTTGATTAAATACTCCAAATCTCCACCCTCCATAATTGCACTTGCTTCAGTTGCTTGCTACTTTCTAACGGCGGTGAGAGTGATGCAGTGACGCTATCTATCTTCTATCGATTAGATTTATGATTCGAAAATTATGAAAGTAGGGTAGACACCAGCACCTTACCGTGGTAGAGAGGTTTGTGTGCCCTGATGAACCTGGGGGCTGTGTTGTCTGGAACCTTGTGTTCCTGGTAGGGTCTCCCATGGCAAATTGGTCTCAGGCAAGGGGCCAGACTAAGATTGGTTCAAAAGACCTCATGAAAGGAAAAACAAGAAGTGAGGATACCCGGCCCGGAGGAAGCCCGGGGTCCCCTTCTGGAGCCAGGCCCAGAAGGAGGACTCGTCGGCGAGCGTCTGGTGGCCGGGCTTGCCACGGAGCCCGGCCGGGCCCAGCCCGAAAAGGCAACGTGGGCAACACCTCCGCTTCTCTGTCCCGCAGGCCCACCACCTACGGGAAACATCGATGGGGTCGGGTGCGCTGCCAGACGGGTGGCAGTGAAAGCGGAGGGTCTCGACGGACCAGACCCGGGCGGCAGAAGCTGGCTTTGGGGACGTGGAACGTCACCTCTCTGGGGGGGAAGGAGCCGGAGCTTGTGCGGGAGGTGGAGCGGTACCAGTTGGATCTGGTTGGGCTCACCTCTACGCACAGCGTCGGCTCTGGAACCTTACTTCTGGATAGGGGTTGGACTCTATTCTTCTCCGGAGTTGCTCAAGGTGTGAGGCGCCGGGCGGGTGTGGGGATACTCACAAGTCCCCGGTTAGGTGCTTCGTTGTTGGAGTTTACCCCAGTGGACGAGAGGGTCGCCTCCCTACGCCTGCGGGTTATGGGGGGGAAAACTCTGACTGTTGTGTGTGCTTATGCACCCAACAGCAGTTCAGAGTATTCGGCCTTCTTGGAGACCCTGGAAAGAGTCCTGTATGGGGCTCCTGAAGGGGACTCCTTAGTCTTGCTGGGAGACTTCAACGCACATGTGGGCAATGATGGAGACACTTGGAGGGGCGTGATTGGGAGGAACGGCCCCCCTGATCTGAACCGGAGTGGTGGTTTGTTACTGGACTTCTGTGCTAGTCATGGATTGGCCATAACAAACACCATGTTCGAACATAAGGATGCTCATAAGTGTACGTGGTACCAGAGCACCCTAGGCAGAAGGTCCATGATCGATTTCGTTATCGTATCATCGGACCTGAGGCCGTATGTTTTGGACACTCGGGTAAAGAGAGGGGCGGAGTTGTCAACTGATCACCATCTGGTGGTGAGTTGGGTCGAGTGGCGGGGGAAGCCTCTGGATAGACCTGGTAAGCCCAAACGTGTAGTTCGGGTGAACTGGGAACGTCTGGAGGAGGCCCAAGTTCAGGAGGCCTTCAACTCACACCTCCGGCTGAGCTTTTCGGGCATTCCTGTGGAGGTTGGGGACATTGAACCAGAGTGGTCGGTGTTCAAAGCCTCTATTGCCGAAGCCGCGGTGGGGAGCTGTGGTCTCAAGGTCTTAGGTGCCTCAAGGGGCGGTAACCCTCGAACCTCCTGGTGGACACCGGTGGTCAGGGAAGCCGTCCGACTGAAGAAGGAGGCCTTCAGGGATTTGTTATCCCGGGGGACTCCCGAAGCAGTTGCAAGGTACCGACAGGCCCGAAGGGCAGCAGCCTCATCCGTGGCCGAGGCAAAGCAGCGGGTGTGGGAGAAGTTCGGAGAAGACATGGAGAAGGACTTTCGGGCGGCACCAAAGTTGTTCTGGAAAACTGTCCGACACCTCAGGAGGGGGAAGCAGGGAACCATCCAAGCTGTGTACAGTAAGGATGGGACGTTGTTGACCTCAACTGATGGAGTGTTGGGACGTTGGAAGGAACACTTTGAGGAACTCCTGAACCCGACAACTCCGCCCTCTATGTTAGAGGCAGAGCTGGAGTATGACGGGGGATCAACGCCAATCTCCCGGGGGGAGGTCACTGAGGTCGTCAAACAACTCCACAGTGGCAAAGCCCCGGGGGTGGATGAGATCCGCCCGGAAATGCTGAAGGCTCTGGGTGTTGAGGGACTGTCATGGTTGACACGTCTCATCAACGTTGCGTGGAAGTCGGAAACGGTACCGAAGGAGTGGCAGACCGGGGTGGTGGTCCCCCTTTTCAAAAAGGGGGATCAGAGGGTGTGTGCCAATTACAGAGGCATCACACTACTCAGCCTCCCCGGGAAAGTTTACTCCAAGGTACTCGAAAGGAGGGTCAGGCCGATTGTCGAACCTCAGATTGAGGAGGAACAATGCGGATTCCGTCCTGGTCGTGGAACGACGGATCAGCTTTTTACTCTCGCAAGGATCCTGGAGGGGGCCTGGGAGTACGCTTATCCGGTCTACATGTGTTTTGTAGACTTGGAGAAGGCGTATGACCGGGTTCCCAGGGAGTTACTGTGGGAGGTGCTGCGGGAGTATGGGATGAGGGGGTCTCTACTCAGGGCCATCCAATCTCTGTACTCCCAAAGCGAGAGCTGTGTCCGGGTCCTCGGCAGTAAGTCGGACCCATTTCCGGTGAGGGTTGGCCTCCGCCAGGGCTGCGCTTTGTCACCAATCCTGTTTGTAATATACATGGATCGGATTTCGAGGCGTAGTCGTGAGGGGGGGGGTCTGCAGTTCGGTGGACTAAGGATTGCACTACTGCTTTTTGCAGATGATGTGGTTCTGATGGCTTCATCGGTCTGCGACCTTCAGCACTCACTTGATCGGTTCGCAACCGAGTGTGAAGCGGCTGGGATGAGGATCAGCACCTCCAAATCTGAGGCCATGGTTCTCAGCAGGAAACCGATGGACTGTCCACTCTAAGTAGGGAATGAGTCCTTACCCCAAGTGAAGGAGTTCAAGTATCTCGGGGTCTTGTTCTCGAGTGAGGGATCAATGGAGCGTGAGATGGGCCGGAGAATCGGAGCAGCGGGAGCGGTATTGCAGTCGCTTTACCGCACCGTTGTGACGAAAAGGGAGCTGAGCCGGAAGGCAAAGCTCTCTGTCTACCGGGCCATTTTCGTTCCTACCCTCACCTATGGTCATGAAGGATGGGTCATGACCGAAAGAACGAGATCGCGGATACAAGCGGCCGAGATGGGTTTCCTCCGCCGGGTGGCTGGTGTCTCCCTTAGAGATAAGGTGAGAAGTTCGGTCATCAGGGAGGGACTCGGAGTTGAGCCGCTCCTCCTTCGCGTCGAAAGAAGCCAGTTGAGGTGGTTCGGGCACCTAGTTAGGATGCCACTTGGGCGCCTCCCTAGGGAGGTGTTCCAGGCACGTCCAGCTGGGAAGAGACCAAGGGGTAGACCTAGGACCAGGTGGAGGGATTATATCTCTTTGCTGGCCTGGGAGCGCCTTGGGATCCCCCAGTCAGAGCTGGTTGATGTCGCCAGGGAAAAGAAAGTTTGGGGCTCTCTGCTGGAACTGCTACCCCCGCGACCCGACCACGGATAAGCGGGAGAAGATGGATGGATGGATGGATGGATGGGTAGACATGTGGATATTATCCGACTGAACAAAACTTGCATTTATCTAACAGGTTCGTTTTCCACTGACCTTATTTCCAGGTATTTTCCAAAATCCTATGGAGAACTCCCATTGCCTTTTTGTCGAGGGAAACCGAGAGCAGCTTACTTCCGGATTTTAGGACACGTCACTGCAACACTAAGTTGATGCGATTTGATTGGATTGTGAGGCAAGGGAAGCCTGCCGCCTCTGGCTTCCCTTGGCATGGCCCTGACCAATCACAGGTTGGCAGGGGCATCACGTGAGCCTCATCTGATTGGTCAATCCCTCCATTTTTTTTCACCAAGGGAAGCCAGATTCGGCTGGCCTCCTCTCGCAACATTGAGTGCAATCTACTGTTTCACCATAACATCTAGAGGGGCGCTGTTTCACTCTTTGTAAAATACTCAATGAGAATGGGGGAGAGACCAAGCCCCCAGGAAGTGCGCCGGACTCAGATAAAAATATTCGTACTGGCCAAACGGCGGTACTACACTTCCGTTTGGTTGCCAGGCCCGGAAACACTTTTTCCCATTGACTTACATGGGGAAAGAGTGGTCTGTAAATCGTTGGATAATTTTTTTTAAACTAAATAAACTACTCAGTATGAACACTTGTATAGCCCTTATTAAAAACATTCGTTCCTCAAGTTGTACAAATGTGCTAATAACGTTATTCTGAGAGTTATTTCCCTCTGCATTATGAACGCGCATCTAACCCACGGGACCGCGCCGCCCGGCACGTTCATGTTACGTGTCCCGACCAATCAGAGCACACTGTGCTCACAGGGAGGGTGGTGGCTGGAGCTATTGGAGCTACAACGAGCCGTTAAAGGCAGAGAGTGAAATTCAGTGAATACACGTAGTTTACAGAGATGCTGTTTGAGAAACCAATGTGAGTTGCGTTTCTCTTTACCCATGGATGCACAATAAGAACGGACCCATATCGTCTTACTGCCATCCCACGGAGCTGTAATAATGGATATTGTTATGCTGGATTCGTTATTCTCGCGTCCAGGTAAGAAGCTTAAAAAGGAGACTAAATGGAGTCTCTGAGAAGGTTCAAAATTGGTACTTTAATTAATAAAAAGCGCGGTAATGTTACAAGCAGGATATTGTTCAGTCAGGAGAGAAAGTCTGCAGCATTCCTCTCCCAGGTGCTGGCCGTGCAGAAGAGACCTTCCAAGCATTCGTCTCTCCCGCTTGCTGGCTGTTCGCTCCTCCTCTCTGGGAGCTGTAGTGACGCAGGGGACTTCCCCCCCTCGTTCTCTTGTGTCCGATATCGCGTTAAACAGAGGATTTCGACATTTTACATTCATTGCTTACTTCCACATGCCTTTTCTCCTCCTTATCTCTTTCATAACTTTATATGTTAACGGCGTCAATAGCCACTTTAATGATACTAATGGGCAGTAGTCCCGGATGTCGTCATGACGGATTTTCAGAATAAAAGCTTGGTATTGGGAACTTCCGGGTTTTTCCAGAATAAAATAGCATTTAAACTGACGGTATGTTTAAGGTACATTATGCCATAAAACATTGATTTTAATTTCTAACAGTCCCTCCTTACACACCTAAAAGATGTGTATAATACTGAAATCAATGAGTTCTTCATCTGAACTCTGCATAGTACATAACTCATATTAAAAACATACAATCAAAATGAAATGGTTCAATAGCCTCAACTTTACAAAAAATACTTTGACTGTGTTTAAACATAAAAGTGTTCCCTTGTGCATAACTTCTCGTGTTAACATTCAATATCATTCTTCAAAATGGCAGCAATGGCTTGGTATTAGAACATTTCTTCCTCCCTCCTTTCACAGAAACCTTTCCCACACCACGCTCAGTGTTAAGGCACTTGTTTTTACAAAGTCAAAAGAAACAAACCATTTTAAAATAGCAATGATTTATAAAACATGAGATCTACCATATTAGAATAGTGAAAAAATAATAAAGAATAAATAAACTATCTTGGAATAGTGTAAAGTAAATTGAAATGGATTCACTCCATTTTAGCATTTTAGTTTGCTCACTTCTTCACATGATTTCATAATTTAAAGTATCACATCAGCTGGACATTCACTGAACAATCTCATCATTTTCATCAATATCTGTATATGGGTCGTCCTGTTCTGCTAGCATTTGTAACCGTCTCCTCATGAGAAATGTACCCTCCCTCCTTTCATACCATTTAAGGTATGAAAGTAATATGTTCTCTAGAATAGGCCGTCGTGATCAATCGGTACGTTAGGACATGGAAATGCAACATCTAGGCCTTTCCTAGGCCCCCCCTATGTTATCCTTGTGCACTGTGGAGCCTAGACTCCCCCTGGGACTGGTCTCTTAGCCCTACTGGCTTTGGGGGTTTTGCCATGTTGATTAACTGCATAAAAAACATCACTTGGCTGTGCTAGTGCACAGGTCCCAGTCCAATCCTGTGGCAAGACTGAGTACAAGGTTTTAGTTCCATGATACCACCAAACACCTACTCTGGGGTACGGCATTCTAGACAGTCATTTCTGGGAGAAGATTTTGGTCAGTTACAACAGTTGTAGAGTTTCATCACTTGAAAGTTCCCACTTCAGTAGCTTTGGGTGGTCTGTTCTAATGATGTGATAAAGTCCCTGAAATGGTGTGAAAACCAGTGGAATATAACCAACGCATTATACTAATTTATCTTCAATTCTGGTCTACTTGAAGAACCATGCTAACCCCTTTAACAGTGTGTGGAACCTTGGGTGCCCGAGCATGTGATAATTACTCCTTCCTTTAACAAGGACTTTAAAAACAGAAGTGGTTTCTTTAATGGTTTGTAGTTCAATTCAGGAATGTTCACTCATGGCAGATATGTTTCTACTTTTAAATAACGTCTCTAAATGTCAGGTCATCACTGATTAATGGATGAGCATTAGGAGGTGGTGGCACTTGTTTTTTAAAACTCATACTCTGGTGCCGTGCGCTCCCTCTGAAGGGGCAAGTAAGATTTAAAACATCTGCAGGGTGGGTTGAGCGACCCCTTCTCCCTGAACCATATTTGTTGTTGAAAATATGCACCATTAAAATGAGTGATCCAAGGCCCCGTATGCATTACTCCCAATTATACTAGTTTTTCAGAATTAAAATTTGCAATCGCTCTTTGCCTAGTTTCTTTTTAAAACTCTACATCTGGTTCGACAAACAAATGTTGTTTCCACCTTAACAGTTCTCCTATGGTAATATCCATGCTACAATGGAGACATCAATACTCTAGATTGGAATACTTTCTTTGGCTTGGTTCTAGCTCGACCTTTAACATTTTCCATTCAAATAAAGATTTGTCTGCTTTCTATATTGTAACAAATTAAATCTTCCCCAAATTCTCACATGAATAAGAATCTCTGTAAGAATAATGTGTCTATATGATGAAAAGATTGAATAATATGTTCTACCCTCAGTGTGTTTTTAGGATTATTTTCGAATAAGTGTGTTTATGTGTAAACTTACTCACTCCTGTGTTCCTTCTCTCCCCCTCTGGTCGTCAAGCCACGACCCCCTCAGGTTCTGCTGGCCCACGCCAACTCCTCTGGTTCTGTCCTCTCCTCCGTCCTGTCCTCTCCTCCGTCCTGTCCTCTCCTCAGTCCATCCGCTCTTGAATCCTCCCGCTGTAACTCTTTCCAGTGGCCCAACTGCTTTGCATTTCATCTCCTCCTTTTCAGTCTCTACGCTGTTGCATGGAGGGCGTATTCCGCACTCATGTCACCCACTCTGCTTTTGTGCCAAATCTCGTGGCTCAGTTTGCAACTTCGTTTCCTGATTTAGGGACCGATGAGTTTGCCTCTTTGTCAGCGTGCTGGTTTGGTTCTGAATGCCTCAGGTGGAGCTGGTTCTGGATGCCTCAGGTCGTTGTTGGTTCGGCTCGGGTTCTCTGTCTGTTCGATGGAGGAGGGGAGGAGGAGTCTCCTGTGGTGAGGTCATTTGTCTGAAGATGGGGTCGTAGCAGTCTGACAGGCAGAGAGAGAGAGAGAGATCTCGGGACGCATTACCGATAGCTAATTCCAACACACTGAGGAAAAATATATCCAATCCTTTCTACTCCATTTTCCTAATCTTACTATCTGTCTTAGATGTTAAATGTCATCTAAACCCAATTAATGTCTACTAATGGTTGTGCCATATCCCTAAACATTGCTTTCACCCACTGTAACATGGCTACTCCAAATAACTCGTTCAGGAAACCATTTTCTTCTATAAATTAAAAATATCTACATGTTTCAAGCACCACATATTTCACACACTATAAAATAACGTCCCCATATTTTCTCCATTACTCTAAATCTCACTGTTATTTAGAACATAAGTAAGTTTTGTGACTGGACATATCTGCAATGTCGCCACAATCTGCAGCTGGGGAGTTTGTACGTACAAAGCTGTGCTTGTGGGTTAGTAGCCAGTTTCTACTGTAATCATTTTCAATAATTGTGCTCAGGTCACCGGTCGGTTGTCCATAAACTTAACAGGGAGCGTTTCTGGTACTGACTAAAACATGGATCCAGTGTATTTGGAGATTCCTCTAATCTGTAAATCCCCATCACTGATTATCCCGATCACTTAAACCCATCTCATCATTTGATACAAGAACTGCATATAGGGTGAATCATCTTGATTGTAACCGCCTCACCTTTGGGACCGAGTATTTCTAACTCCTCCTCTTGTTGTTCAGCTGATCTTTTGGCTCTGGGGATAAGTGAAAGTCTCTGAAACACAGCTGGAGTTTTGTTAGTGATGTGGGCATTCTCTATGAGTGGACTAATGGATCCATGTCTTACTTGATATTGTACTCCCCATCCAACCAGAAAGGTGCCAAGTGTAATGAGCACAATCAACAATGCTATTCTGACTCTTATCCCTAGGGGACCCCACAATTGATTTGGCTTTGTTCTTGACATCATCTCTATTTTGTCCATGGTTGTGTCAGTTACAAAATTTAAATAATGAGTACTATAATAACGTATACGAAAATTGGACTCTTTTTCAGATGTAAAACAAAAAATAGGTTTTCACTTTAGTGTACAATCTATAAAAATATATAGACAATTCGTCTTTTGAGCTGTTTCTATCTTTATCTTATTTCTATTTATTGTTTTGTTCCAGCTCTGCCAAATCAGTCCTAACTCCCAATAATGTTCTGGAAGTTGCCGGTGAAGGGTGACCATGTGTGAGGTGGTGTCAATTTGCTCCTTTTTCTTTACCTTTAAACCGGAGCTCGTGTGAAGTGCATTACAACTTCTCACTGTTCCGTCCACCGGGATCAGCTCACTTTGTGAACTTTCACCCTCACCCATTCACCTGGCCGAACAGGAGTCTCTTCTGGTGTCTCGTCTGGTATCTCTGTAGCTTTCCCAGCCTGTGTAGACAAAACTTGGATAATATTACTCAGAGTTCTGACATATTCATCACTTCTATTCATCTAATATCTAAAACTGGAATACTCCCTCCTTGGAGGAGGCCCAGGCTTCGGCATACCTTTTGTCGTTATGTGACCTATTATTAAATACATGTTATTATTCATTAACTACAACGTCACTGAAATCAACATATCTGTATAATCATGACACTCCCTCCTTTGAGCATAACATGCTCAATCAATATTGCAATGATTACCCTATTCTGAACAGGACATGTAAAACCCATAACGTTGCACAAAATAAATATAACTTCTCCGTGTAGCCATAAGGCGTACAAAATATATCATATGATGTATGGCTTTCTGATGGTATACAAACATATTCACTAAAATCTGCCATTAGCACAAAAATGTGTTTACTTGTTTCAGGAAAGGCTTTTGTCCTGGTATTGTGCATCTGGTTGCTGCGAAAAACAATACCCCTGGTGTCGCTAATGCGTCTCAATAACTCTAGGATTAGAGAATTGTTTGATACTGCTGAACAAACATATGATAAAATAATATTTCTCCAAACTAGAGGGAAAATACGAACTATTCTCACAGAGGGTGACATGCATGGAGGGCTGGTGCCCCTCACTCAAAATGAGATATTGCCTTACGCACTACACTATAAATCAGTAAAGTCACTCAAGAATAAATAAATAAAAACTGATTCTTGAAACTGTTGTAAAAACCCTACAACTTCTTCATCCAAGCTCTCAATCAGTGTTATGTCATTTAATCTGCAGCTCATTGCCTTAAAACACATACTTCAGACCGATTATAAAATTGTGTTTATGAGAAAAAATGTAATCTGACTCCAAAAATCACATAATTTTTTACTAAAAAACTACACTTCCACTAACACAGGCCCGGTCTTCTGATGGGGTCTATCTATGTACTGGCTGGAGAATGTTGAGCCAGTCTCTGTCGCTCCGTCTCTGTTCTCCCGCCAACAGTCACTCTCTAGTTCTGCTGGGTTCTTGTTGACTTCTTCACTGGTTTGAGACAAGCGACCCTATCGGACACCTCCCTTTGTAGCCAGACTTCACCACAGCAGAATCGAGTTTCTGTTTTTAGGTCTCAACAGTTCCACGTCTGGTGTATCGCCGCCCCTTGAACTGCAGTCGGTGTAAACAGGAGGTAAGGATCCTCCGTCTTGGGAGAGTATTAGGTTTCCGTCTTCATATTTTTGGGTGGAACCCCATCGTCTTGACCTCACTAGCTGTGTGGACACAATAGTTTTCTGTGTAGGGGAACAACATCACTCGTAATCTCTTTCCTTCTCATAATTACAAAAATAGTCTGCTAAATGTTCTACTATGTTTTATGCTTTATGTGTAAATGCAATATGCTACTCACTGTCATGTTTTACATTAAACCTCTCCCTTCTGTGGTGACAGATATGGCTCAATGTAGCTGATGATTTCAAAATACCCTTGTGCTGAAGATGCATCACCTGGTGGTCTGGTCCTCTGAGCTTCCTCATTGTTGTGGTTGATACCAGGGTGTCAGTGGCATTTGGGTCATGTTTGGCACCCCTGTTCGCCTTTGACATCTCTGGGACCCCCCTGCCTCCGTCGTAAACCTCCCCGGGGTATCTGCATGGAGGGCCGTTGTTTGGTGCAATGTTCTGCGGACACTCTCTGGACCAATGTGTCAGCTGACCACATTTGTAGTAGCCTTCATCTGTTCTTCGTCTTGATCGTGGCTTTCCTCCTCTGCCACTTTGTCTTCCTCGGAATTTTTATTCTGCACCTGAATCTCTGGAAGTTTCCCCTCCCTTCTCCTTGTCTTGTTCCTACAAGCTACGGTGTCTTTTGTTTTTTCTGCTATGTCTTCCCTCACTGGCAGGTCTGCTACTCGGACCTAATTTATGCTGTGTGCCAATAGGCTGGCATATTCCAGATGGAGTATCAGACTTGTAACTCTTATAAATCTTTCTTCAGCTTCCCTCCATATAGTTAGCTTCTGTAGGCATTGTTCATGCTCATAGTCGAGCACTGCTCTTCTATGGGCTTTGGTTGGTCCAGGTTGATCATCTGCTGGAATCAGTCCTCTTGTTTGCCACCGTTCCAACAGTTTCTCTATTTGGTTCCATGTCTTCTGTCTTTAATTGAAAAGGTTAAAGCATCTGATCTGATTTTTACCCTTTCCTTAATATCTGCAGTTGAGCCTGACTCTGCTTCTGGTCTCAACTTAGTTTCTTTCGGTGACATGCTCTTCCTATTTGAATGCATATTATTAAGTTAGCAAACATTGAAACACTAATCATCTGACTAGCACCTTCGTTCCTGATAAATAATATCCTATGTCACCCGAACTTAACTTGAAATCTGAGTGTTTTTGTTTTTTTTATAAAAGTTTTTATTTATTTTTTATGAGAACGTTTTTTTTGGTTATAAAATATTAATAAAGTAAATTAAAAGATACAAATTATGCATATTTTTTCAATCTGAAATGTTGAACAAAAATTGTACAGTGTATCGTTTTGACTTTGAGATATACTAATCTAAATCCTGTGTACAGTCAATCAATTGGTGTTTGAATATTCTACAGTGTAGTTTGAAAGTCTATTATGTCTTATAATTAGAAACCACTTTGTAATTCTATCCTGGCGATTGGCGCATGTGTTCATTCATAACACTTAAAATCAAGAATAATTCTGTATTACCAACAGAGTGCGCGGTTGTAATTTCCAGCTCAATCCACTAGGGATAGCTGTTGCAAAACTGACATCTTTTTAACAAGTAGCTTATTTCCTTAAAAATGGGAAGAAAATTAGAATATGGTTAAACAACACAGCCCACAACCGCCAAAACACATTTGCAAACAAGAATATTCAAATGAAAAACGCCAATACACACTTGTAAACAAGAATATCTCAAATAAACCGAAGCAGAAATACTTCCAAAACCAGACTCCTACAAATACCAAACTTCCCACGGTAAGATAACCTGTCTATTTTCTAGTTCCAACTCTGCCAAGAGATATGATTTGTCCTTCTCAATATGGAGTGCCTAGCATCATGTGAGTGTGACTGAGTGTGTAAAAACAAACAGAGTACTTTCAATTAGCATTTCACGAAATGGCGACTTCCGTGTGTCTTATTTTCAGCATGAGGGCAAAACAAGATGGCAACTGATTTTCCAACCTTTAACCTGAAGAACAAAGGGATTTGATAACACACCTCCTGTCTCTCACAGGGGTGGTTTAAATAATGGCGGGGCAATCTTGTCAAGAAAATTCAACACAAAACAACACTGCAGTTTAAAATAACATTTCTATCTAGTTTACTATGAACAAATGGGCTTTATCTTATTGATATCATCACTTAAAGTTAGGAACCCTTTACGCTTAAGCCATAAACTTATCTGCGTAATATTTGACTTTATAGTCCACTACAGTCACACTGCTGCCATTTAGACACGCTAGGTGGATGTAGTATGGGAACCAATCAGCGACTATTAAATAACCGTCGTCAATTTAACGTAATGCTGTTGTAACCCCAAATACTGTATTCCACCCGCAATATCTTGGTTGAAAATAGAACAGTTATGACCACTGATAAAGGCTTACACCTTAAATCAAGCCTTTTCCTCAAAAAAGGACTTTTTTAAAACAGTTGGTTCTCAACTGTTTTCGACTAGCACTGTCTTCAGTTACTCAACCCTAAGTTGACTCGCTATGCCCTGCTGGTTTTCAATTACTTGGCCCGTAACCAACTCGCTATGTCTCATAGATCTTAACAATAATCGTTAAATGGACATATATATCCTTACGTCATAGGCTAACTAACTACTAACGTAACAAGAGACACCTACATGAAAACGCAACAAGACACCTATCCAAAGTACAATGACCACACACATTTATAGTTAAAATACTAACACACACAAATTAGTAACATGCAGGGTTAAATGTAAGAAAAAGAAGAAATATGAACTCACCCTGCTTGCGACAAAGCAACACCCCAAGGTATATAATTGTTATTGTTATAAATTTGGTTGTTTTAACATTAATTTAGGCAGTCTCTCAGGAGTCCAACTTACCAGACAGACACACACTCCTATTGTTCCCTATGTAATCTATTGAAGATTTTGAATAAACAGGTACTTCTTTACCTTTCTGTATTGGGCCCGAGTGTATGTCTGCCAGCATTGTTCAAACTCCTTTGAAAACTGCAACCGCTCTCCCGGTGTCACGAGATCACGTCGGGGTCATTCCAAATGTTATGCTGTGTTCGTTATTTCTCGCGTCCAGGTAAGAAGCTTAAAAAGGAGACTAAATGGAGTCTCTGAGAAGGTTCAAAATTGGTACTTTAATTAATAAAAAGCGCGGTAATGTTACAAGCAGGATATTGTTCAGTCAGGAGAGAAAGTCTGCAGCATTCCTCTCCCAGGTGCTGGCCGTGCAGAAGAGACCTTCCAAGCATTCGTCTCTCCCGCTTGCTGGCTGTTCGCTCCTCCTCTCTGGGAGCTGTAGTGACGCAGGGGACTTCCCCCCTCGTTCTCTTGTGTCCGATATCGCGTTAAACAGAGGATTTCGACATTTTACATTCATTGCTTACTTCCACATGCCTTTTTCTCCTCCTTATCTCTTTCATAACTTTATATGTTAACGGCGTCAATAGCCACTTTAATGGATACTAATGGGCAGTAGTCCCGGATGTCGTCATGACGGATTTTCAGAATAAAAGCTTGGTATTGGGAACTTCCGGGTTTTTTCCAGAATAAAATAGCATTTAAACTGACGGTATGTTTAAGGTACATTATGCCATAAAACATTGATTTTTAATTTCTAAACAATATATTGCACATGTTTGCTGTAATTCATTATCATACTACATGGGCTGTATGATTAGATCTTGTACCGTAATGTTGTATTAAATAAAGTTAATATTACTTATTATTATAAATATATATACAGTGCAATCATTATTTCATGCTAAATGAAGCTCTGTTGCTGGATATCACTAGATCCTGTTACAGCGTAATATAAGTATAACGATTGATGTGTTACATTAGCATAATTACTAGCTAGCAGCTAGCTGCTAACTGCCCGCCTCGGTTAATATCAAATCCATCATAATAACAAATCATTACCATGCTGTCATGAACGTGCGGTTCTGTTACGTGTACGCAAATTGACGTGCTTGATGTGAACGAGCATTTTGGTTAAAGTTGCGCATGCGCTATGAGCGCACATTCGGGTACTTCTCAGGCATGCCGGGTAATCTGTGACGTTTCGCTCTCTCAAAAGTTGGGCCATTTTATCATCATGCGCTAATGAGCAACTCTCATAGGAATGAATGAGGCGCCGCCTCCCACGCTGTATCCAGTTCTTATTATACATCCATGGGAGAGACGGGCCGGCAGCAACACACAGCAAAGGAGAATTACCGAAACAAAACAAAGTGTTTTTATTTATTTATTTAAATTATAACTACAATCCGAAAAAACAGGGGAAGCCTGGCTTCCCTTGGCCTCCGGGAGAAAACGCCATTGGTTGTCTACTGTTGCAATATTTGTTCCTCTGTGGTTGAGGAGATGTGTGTTGTCTCCAGGGCTGGTGCTCACTTTGGGAATAAACACGACATCACTTTGGCATTGTGAAGCTGCAGAGTTTATTCAATGGGAAAACTTCAACATGTGTTTGAGAAATTCTCTGCTTTTCCTTCCTGCTCTGATCTCATCATCTGTGGGCTCTTAGCTCCCCGTACTCAACAACTTTGGTTAATACTTCAACATTTAAATACAACATTTTAAGTATTGTTGGTGCTTTTTGCTGTAAATACAAAGATAAAACCTCCAACAACTAGTTTGTATACATTTCTGTACATTCATTAACATTGTAAGTGAATTTGGAGCTGGTCTTCACCGTCTGCTCCATTCTGTCAATGCGTAATCTTTACCAACTCGTCAAGCACTGCAGTCATAGTCCGTGATCTAACGCTTCAAAGATACAGCATAACGCCGCAGCGTCATTTTTGGAAATGTGATTACTTGCAAAGAATCTAGTTTTGATGTTGTTGTATTCTCTTGTCTCTTCTGAAAGACTGTCATCAGTGTTGGTCTTATCCTTCAGAAGCTTGAGCTCATTTGTTCTTTTCACAGGCCAGTTAGGATGCCACTTGGGCGCCTCCCTAGGGAGGTGTTCCAGGCACGTCCAGCTGGGAAGAGACCAAGGGGTAGACCTAGGACCAGGTGGAGGGATATATATCTCGCTGGCCTGGGAGCGCCTTGGGATCCCCCAGTCAGAGCTGGTTGATGTCGCCAGGGAAAAGAAAGTTTGGGGCTCTCTGCTGGAACTGCTACCCCCGCGACCCGACCACGGATAAGCGGGAGAAGATGGATGGATGGATGGATGGATGGGTAGACATGTGGATATTATCCGACTGAACAAAACTTGCATTTATCTAACAGGTTCGTTTTCCACTGACCTTATTTCCAGGTATTTTCCAAAATCCTATGGAGAACTCCCATTGCCTTTTTGTCGAGGGAAACCGAGAGCAGCTTACTTCCGGATTTTAGGACACGTCACTGCAACACTAAGTTGATGCGATTTGATTGGATTGTGAGGCAAGGGAAGCCTGCCGCCTCTGGCTTCCCTTGGCATGGCCCTGACCAATCACAGGTTGGCAGGGGCATCACGTGAGCCTCATCTGATTGGTCAATCCCTCCATTTTTTTCACCAAGGGAAGCCAGATTCGGCTGGCCTCCTCTCGCAACATTGAGTGCAATCTACTGTTTCACCATAACATCTAGAGGGGCGCTGTTTCACTCTTTGTAAAATACTCAATGAGAATGGGGGAGAGACCAAGCCCCCAGGAAGTGCGCCGGACTCAGATAAAAATATTCGTACTGGCCAAACGGCGGTACTACACTTCCGTTTGGTTGCCAGGCCCGGAAACACTTTTTCCCATTGACTTACATGGGGAAAGAGTGGTCTGTAAATCGTTGGATAATTTTTTTTAAACTAAATAAACTACTCAGTATGAACACTTGTATAGCCCTTATTAAAAACATTCGTTCCTCAAGTTGTACAAATGTGCTAATAACGTTATTCTGAGAGTTATTTCCCTCTGCATTATGAACGCGCATCTAACCCACGGGACCGCGCCGCCCGGCACGTTCATGTTACGTGTCCCGACCAATCAGAGCACACTGTGCTCACAGGGAGGGTGGTGGCTGGAGCTATTGGAGCTACAACGAGCCGTTAAAGGCAGAGAGTGAAAGTCAGTGAATACACGTAGTTTACAGAGATGCTGTTTGAGAAACCAATGTGAGTTGCGTTTCTCTTTACCCATGGATGCACAATAAGAACGGACCCATATCGTCTCACTGCCATCCCACGGAGCTGTAATAATGGATATTGTTATGCTGGATTCGTTATTCTCGCGTCCAGGTAAGAAGCTTAAAAAGGAGACTAAATGGAGTCTCTGAGAAGGTTCAAAATTGGTACTTTAATTAATAAAAAGCGCGGTAATGTTACAAGCAGGATATTGTTCAGTCAGGAGAGAAAGTCTGCAGCATTCCTCTCCCAGGTGCTGGCCGTGCAGAAGAGACCTTCCAAGCATTCGTCTCTCCCGCTTGCTGGCTGTTCGCTCCTCCTCTGGGAGCTGTAGTGACGCAGGGGACTTCCCCCCTCGTTCTCTTGTGTCCGATATCGCGTTAAACAGAGGATTTCGACATTTTACATTCATTGCTTACTTCCACATGCCTTTTCTCCTCCTTATCTCTTTCATAACTTTATATGTTAACGGCGTCAATAGCCACTTTAATGATACTAATGGGCAGTAGTCCCGGATGTCGTCATGACGGATTTTCAGAATAAAAGCTTGGTATTGGGAACTTCCGGGTTTTTCCAGAATAAAATAGCATTTAAACTGACGGTATGTTAAAGGTACATTATGCCATAAAACATTGATTTTAATTTCTAACAGTCCCTCCTTACACACCTAAAAGGTGTGTATAATACTGAAATCAATGAGTTCTTCATCTGAACTCTGCATAGTACATAACTCATATTAAAAACATACAATCAAAATGGAATGGTTCAATAGCCTCAACTTTACAAAAAATACTTTGACTGTGTTTAAACATAAAAGTGTTCCCTTGTGCATAACTTCTCGTGTTAACATTCAATATCATTCTTCAAAATGGCAGCAATGGCTTGGTATTAGAACATTTCTTCCTCCCTCCTTTCACAGAAACCTTTCCCACACCACGCTCAGTGTTAAGGCACTTGTTTTTACAAAGTCAAAAGAAACAAACCATTTTAAAATAGCAATGATTTATAAAACATGAGATCTACCATATTAGAATAGTGAAAACATAATAAAGAATAAATAAACTATCTTGGAATAGTGTAAAGTAAATTGAAATGGATTCACTCCATTTTAGCATTTTAGTTTGCTCACTTCTTCACATGATTTCATAATTTAAAGTATCACATCAGCTGGACATTCATAGAACAATCTCATCATTTTCATCAATATCTGTATATGGGTCGTCTGTTCTGCTAGCATTTGTAACCGTCTCCTCATGAGAAATGTACCCTCCCTCCTTTCATACCATTTAAGGTATGAAAGTAATATGTTCTCTAGAATAGGCCGTCGTGATCAATCGGTACGTTAGGACATGGAAATGCAACATCTAGGCCTTTCCTAGGCCCCCCTATGTTATCCTTGTGCACTGTGGAGCCTAACTCCCCCTGGGACTGGTCTCTTAGCCCTACTGGCTTTGGGGGTTTTGCCATGTTGATTAACTGCATAAAAAACATCACTTGGCTGTGCTAGTGCACAGGTCCCAGTCCAATCCTGTGGCAAGACTGAGTACAAGGTTTTAGTTCCATGATACCACCAAACACCTACTCTGGGGTACGGCATTCTAGACAGTCATTTCTGGGAGAAGATTTTGGTCAGTTACAACAGTTGTAGAGTTTCATCACTTGAAAGTTCCCACTTCAGTAGCTTTGGGTGGTCTGTTCTAATGATGTGATAAAGTCCCTGAAATGGTGTGAAAACCAGTGGAATATAACCAACGCATTATACTAATTTATCTTCAATTCTGGTCTACTTGAAGAACCATGCTAACCCCTTTAACAGTGTGTGGAACCTTGGGTGCCCGAGCATGTGATAATTACTCCTTCCTTTAACAAGGACTTTAAAAACAGAAGTGGTTTCTTTAATGGTTTGTAGTTCAATTCAGGAATGTTCACTCATGGCAGATATGTTTCTACTTTTAAATAACGTCTCTAAATGTCAGGTCATCACTGATTAATGGATGAGCATTAGGAGGTGGTGGCACTTGTTTTTTAAAACTCATACTCTGGTGCCGTGCGCTCCCTCTGAAGGGGCAAGTAAGATTTAAAACATCTGCAGGGTGGGTTGAGCGACCCCTTCTCCCTGAACCATATTTGTTGTTGAAAATATGCACCATTAAAATGAGTGATCCAAGGCCCCGTATGCATTACTCCCAATTATACTAGTTTTTCAGAATTAAAATTTGCAATCGCTCTTTGCCTAGTTTCTTTTTAAAACTCTACATCTGGTTCGACAAACAAATGTTGTTTCCACCTTAACAGTTCTCCTATGGTAATATCCATGCTACAATGGAGACATCAATACTCTAGATTGGAATACTTTCTTTGGCTTGGTTCTAGCTCGACCTTTAACATTTTCCATTCAAATAAAGATTTGTCTGCTTTCTATATTGTAACAAATTAAATCTTCCCCAAATTCTCACATGAATAAGAATCTCTGTAAGAATAATGTGTCTATATGATGAAAAGATTGAATAATATGTTCTAACCCTCAGTGGTGTTGTTTAGGATTATTTTCGAATAAGTGTGTTTATTGTAGAACTTACTCACTCCTGTGTTCCTTCTCTCCCCCTCTGGTCGTCAAGAGCACGACCCCCTCAGGTTTCTGCTGGCCCACGCCAAACTCCTCTGGTTCTGTCCTCGTCCTCCGTCCTGTCCTCTCCTCGCGTCCTGTCCTCTCCTCAGTCCATCCGCTCTTGAATCCTCCCGCTGTAACATCTTTCCAGTGGCCCAACTGCTTTGCATTGTCATCTCCTCCTTTTCAGTCTGCTACGCTGTTGCATGGAGGGCGTATTGCCGCACTCATGTCACCCACTCTGCTTTGTTGCCAAATCTCGTGGCTCAGTTTGCAACTTCGTTTCCTGATTTAGGGACCGATGAGTTTGCCTCTTTGTCAGCGGGCTGGTTTGGTTCTGAATGCCTCAGGTGAGCTGGTTCTGGATGCCTT
Organism: Pseudochaenichthys georgianus; assembly: GCF_902827115.2. Lineage (NCBI taxonomy): Eukaryota > Metazoa > Chordata > Actinopteri > Perciformes > Channichthyidae > Pseudochaenichthys > Pseudochaenichthys georgianus. The sequence goes on along the minus strand of NC_047525.1, from coordinate 1,253,603 downwards.
CAGGTCGTTGTTGGTGGTCGCTCGGGTTCTCTGTCTGTTCGATGGAGGAGGGGAGGAGGAGTCCTCCTGTGGTGAGGTCATTTGTCTGAAGATGGGGTCGTAGCAGTCTGACAGGCAGAGAGAAGAGAGATAGATCTCGGGACGCTATACCGATAGCTAATTCCAACACACTGAGGAAAAAATATATCCAATCCTTTCTACTTCCATTTTCCTAATCTTACTATCTGTCTTAGATGTTAAATGTCATCTAAACCCAATTAATGTACTAGCTAATGGTTAGTGCCATATCCCTACACATTGCTTTCACCCACTGTAACATGGCTACTCCAAAATAACTCGTTCAGGAAACCATTTTCTTCTATAATTAAAAAATATCTACATGTTCAAGCACCACATATTTCACACACTATAAAATAACGTCCCCATATTTTCTCCATTACTCTAAATCTCACTGTTATTTAGAACATAAGTAGTTTTGTGACTGGACATATCTGCAATGTCGCCACAATCTGCAGCTGGGGAGTTTGTACGTACAAAGCTGTGCTTGTGGGTTAGTAGCCAGTTTCTACTGTAATCATTTTCAATAATTGTGCTCAGGTCACCGGTCGGTTGTCCATAAACTTAACAGGGAGCGTTTCTGGGTACTGACTAAAACATGGATCCAGTGTATTTGGAGATTCCTCTAATCTGTAAATCCCCATCACTGATTATCCCGATCACTTAAACCCATCTCATCATTTGATACAAGAACTGCATATAGGGTGAATCATCTTGATTGTAACCGCCTCACCTTTGGGACCGAGTATTTCTAACTCCTCCTCTTGTTGTTCAGCTGATCTTTTGGCTCTGGGGATAAGTGAAAGTCTCTGAAACACAGCTGGAGTTTTGTTAGTGATGTGGGCATTCTCTATGAGTGGACTAATGGATCCATGTCTTACTTGATATTGTACTCCCCATCCAACCAGAAAGGTGCCAAGTGTAATGAGCACAATCAACAATGCTATTCTGACTCTTATCCCTAGGGGACCCCACAATTGATTTGGCTTTGTTCTTGACATCATCTCTATTTTGTCCATGGTTGTGTCAGTTACAAAATTTAAATAATGAGTACTATAATAACGTATACGAAAATTGGACTCTTTTTCAGATGTAAAACAAAAAATAGGTTTTCACTTTAGTGTACAATCTATAAAAATATATAGACAATTCGTCTTTTGAGCTGTTTCTATCTTTATCTTATTTCTATTTATTGTTTTGTTCCAGCTCTGCCAAATCAGTCCTAACTCCCAATAATGTTCTGGTAAGTTGCCGGTGAAGGGTGACCATGTGTGAGGTGGTGTCAATTTGCTCCTTTTTCTTTACCTTTAAACCGGAGCTCGTGTGAAGTGCATTACAACTTCTCACTGTTCCGTCCACCGGGATCAGCTCACTTTGTGAACTTTCACCCTCACCCATTCACCTGGCCGAACAGGAGTCTCTTCTGGTGTCTCGTCTGGTATCTCTGTAGCTTTCCCAGCCTGTGTAGACAAAACTTGGATAATATTACTCAGAGTTCTGACATATTCATCACTTCTATTCATCTAATATCTAAAACTGGAATACTCCCTCCTTGGAGGAGGCCCAGGCTTCGGCATACCTTTTGTCGTTATGTGACCTATTATTAAATACATGTTTATTATTCATTAACTACAACGTCACTGAAATCAACATATCTGTATAATCATGACACTCCCTCCTTTGAGCATAACATGCTCAATCAATATTGCAATGATTACCCTATTCTGAACAGGACATGTAAAACCCATAACGTTGCACAAAATAAATATAACTTCTCCGTGTAGCCATAAGGCGTACAAAATATATCATATGATGTATGGCTTTCTGATGGTATACAAACATATTCCCTAAAATCTGCCATTAGCACAAAATGTGTTTACTTGTTTCAGGAAAGGCTTTTGTCCTGGTATTGTGCATCTGGTTGCTGCGAAAAACAATACCCTGGTGTCGCTAATGCGTCTCAATAACTCTAGGATTAGAGAATTGTTTGATACTGCTGAACAAACATATGATAAAATAATATTTCTCCAAACTAGAGGGAAAATACGAACTATTCTCACAGAGGGTGACATGCATGGAGGGCTGGTGCCCCTCACTCAAAATGAGATATTGCCTTACGCACTACACTATAAATCAGTAAAGTCACTCAAGAATAAATAAATAAAAACTGATTCTTGAAACTGTTGTAAAAACCCTACAACTTCTTCATCCAAGCTCTCAATCAGTGTTATGTCATTTAATCTGCAGCTCATTGCCTTAAAACACATACTTCAGACCGATTATAAAATTGTGTTTATGAGAAAAAATGTAATCTGACTCCAAAAATCACATAATTTTTTACTAAAAAACTACACTTCCACTAACACAGGCCCGGTCTTCTGATGGGGTCTATCTATGTACTGGCTGGAGAATGTTGAGCCAGTCTCTGTCGCTCCGTCTCTGTTCTCCCGCCAACAGTCACTCTCTAGTTCTGCTGGGTTCTTGTTGACTTCTTCACTGGTTTGAGACAAGCGACCCTATCGGACACCTCCCTTTGTAGCCAGACTTCACCACAGCAGAATCGAGTTTCTGTTTTTAGGTCTCAACAGTTCCACGTCTGGTGTATCGCCGCCCCTTGAACTGCAGTCGGTGTAAACAGGAGGTAAGGATCCTCCGTCTTGGGAGAGTATTAGGTTTCCGTCTTCATATTTTTGGGTGGAACCCCATCGTCTTGACCTCACTAGCTGTGTGGACACAATAGTTTTCTGTGTAGGGGAACAACATCACTCGTAATCTCTTTCCTTCTCATAATTACAAAAATAGTCTGCTAAATGTTCTACTATGTTTTATGCTTTATGTGTAAATGCAATATGCTACTCACTGTCATGTTTTACATTAAACCTCTCCCTTCTGTGGTGACAGATATGGCTCAATGTAGCTGATGATTTCAAAATACCCTTGTGCTGAAGATGCATCACCTGGTGGTCTGGTCCTCTGAGCTTCCTCATTGTTGTGGTTGATACCAGGGTGTCAGTGGCATTTGGGTCATGTTTGGCACCCCTGTTCGCCTTTGACATCTCTGGGACCCCCTGCCTCCGTCGTAAACCTCCCCGGGGTATCTGCATGGAGGGCCGTTGTTTGGTGCAATGTTCTGCGGACACTCTCTGGACCAATGTGTCAGCTGACCACATTTGTAGTAGCCTTCATCTGTTCTTCGTCTTGATCGTGGCTTTCCTCCTCTGCCACTTTGTCTTCCTCGGAATTTTTATTCTGCACCTGAATCTCTGGAAGTTTCCCCTCCCTTCTCCTTGTCTTGTTCCTACAAGCTACGGTGTCTTTTGTTTTTTCTGCTATGTCTTCCCTCACTGGCAGGTCTGCTACTCGGACCTAATTTATGCTGTGTGCCAATAGGCTGGCATATTCCAGATGGAGTATCAGACTTGTAACTCTTATAAATCTTTCTTCAGCTTCCCTCCATATAGTTAGCTTCTGTAGGCATTGTTCATGCTCATAGTCGAGCACTGCTCTTCTATGGGCTTTGGTTGGTCCAGGTTGATCATCTGCTGGAATCAGTCCTCTTGTTTGCCACCGTTCCAACAGTTTCTCTATTTGGTTCCATGTCTTCTGTCTTTTAATTGAAAAGGTTAAAGCATCTGATCTGATTTTTACCCTTTCCTTAATATCTGCAGTTGAGCCTGACTCTGCTTCTGGTCTCAACTTAGTTTCTTTCGGTGACATGCTCTTCCTATTTGAATGCATATTATTAAGTTAGCAAACATTGAAACACTAATCATCTGACTAGCACCTTCGTTCCTGATAAATAATATCCTATGTCACCCGAACTTAACTTGAAATCTGAGTGTTTTTGTTTTTTTTATAAAAGTTTTTATTTATTTTTTATGAGAACGTTTTTTTTGGTTATAAAATATTAATAAAGTAAATTAAAAGATACAAATTATGCATATTTTTTCAATCTGAAATGTTGAACAAAAATTGTACAGTGTATCGTTTTGACTTTGAGATATACTAATCTAAATCCTGTGTACAGTCAATCAATTGGTGTTTGAATATTCTACAGTGTAGTTTGAAAGTCTATTATGTCTTATAATTAGAAACCACTTTGTAATTCTATCCTGGCGATTGGCGCATGTGTTCATTCATAACACTTAAAATCAAGAATAATTCTGTATTACCAACAGAGTGCGCGGTTGTAATTTCCAGCTCAATCCACTAGGGATAGCTGTTGCAAAACTGACATCTTTTTAACAAGTAGCTTATTTCCTTAAAAATGGGAAGAAAATTAGAATATGGTTAAACAACACAGCCCACAACCGCCAAAACACATTTGCAAACAAGAATATTCAAATGAAAAACGCCAATACACACTTGTAAACAAGAATATCTCAAATAAACCGAAGCAGAAATACTTCCAAAACCAGACTCCTACAAATACCAAACTTCCCACGGTAAGATAACCTGTCTATTTTCTAGTTCCAACTCTGCCAAGAGATATGATTTGTCCTTCTCAATATGGAGTGCCTAGCATCATGTGAGTGTGACTGAGTGTGTAAAAACAAACAGAGTACTTTCAATTAGCATTTCACGAAATGGCGACTTCCGTGTGTCTTATTTTCAGCATGAGGGCAAAACAAGATGGCAACTGATTTTCCAACCTTTAACCTGAAGAACAAAGGGATTTGATAACACACCTCCTGTCTCTCACAGGGGTGGTTTAAATAATGGCGGGGCAATCTTGTCAAGAAAATTCAACACAAAACAACACTGCAGTTTAAAATAACATTTCTATCTAGTTTACTATGAACAAATGGGCTTTATCTTATTGATATCATCACTTAAAGTTAGGAACCCTTTACGCTTAAGCCATAAACTTATCTGCGTAATATTTGACTTTATAGTCCACTACAGTCAACTGCTGCCATTTAGACACGCTAGGTGGATGTAGTATGGGAACCAATCAGCGACTATTAAATAACCGTCGTCAATTTAACGTAATGCTGTTGTAACCCCAAATACTGTATTCCACCCGCAATATCTTGGTTGAAAATAGAACAGTTATGACCACTGATAAAGGCTTACACCTTAAATCAAGCCTTTTCCTCAAAAAAGGACTTTTTTAAAACAGTTGGTTCTCAACTGTTTTCGACTAGCACTGTCTTCAGTTACTCAACCCTAAGTTGACTCGCTATGCCCTGCTGGTTTTCAATTACTTGGCCCGTAACCAACTCGCTATGTCTCATAGATCTTAACAATAATCGTTAAATGGACATATATATCCTTACGTCATAGGCTAACTAACTACTAACGTAACAAGAGACACCTACATGAAAACGCAACAAGACACCTATCCAAAGTACAATGACCACACACATTTATAGTTAAAATACTAACACACACAAATTAGTAACATGCAGGGTTAAATGTAAGAAAAAGAAGAAATATGAACTCACCCTGCTTGCGACAAAGCAACACCCCAAGGTATATAATTGTTATTGTTATAAATTTGGTTGTTTTAACATTAATTTAGGCAGTCTCTCAGGAGTCCAACTTACCAGACAGACACACACTCCTATTGTTCCCTATGTAATCTATTGAAGATTTTGAATAAACAGGTACTTCTTTACCTTTCTGTATTGGGCCCGAGTGTATGTCTGCCAGCATTGTTCAAACTCCTTTGAAAACTGCAACCGCTCTCCCGGTGTCACGAGATCACGTCGGGGTCATTCCAAATGTTATGCTGTGTTCGTTATTCTCGCGTCCAGGTAAGAAGCTTAAAAAGGAGACTAAATGGAGTCTCTGAGAAGGTTCAAAATTGGTACTTTAATTAATAAAAAGCGCGGTAATGTTACAAGCAGGATATTGTTCAGTCAGGAGAGAAAGTCTGCAGCATTCCTCTCCCAGGTGCTGGCCGTGCAGAAGAGACCTTCCAAGCATTCGTCTCTCCCGCTTGCTGGCTGTTCGCTCCTCCTCTCTGGGAGCTGTAGTGACGCAGGGGACTTCCCCCCTCGTTCTCTTGTGTCCGATATCGCGTTAAACAGAGGATTTCGACATTTTACATTCATTGCTTACTTCCACATGCCTTTTCTCCTCCTTATCTCTTTCATAACTTTATATGTTAACGGCGTCAATAGCCACTTTAATGATACTAATGGGCAGTAGTCCCGGATGTCGTCATGACGGATTTTCAGAATAAAAGCTTGGTATTGGGAACTTCCGGGTTTTTCCAGAATAAAATAGCATTTAAACTGACGGTATGTTTAAGGTACATTATGCCATAAAACATTGATTTTAATTTCTAACAATATATTGCACATGTTTGCTGTAATTCATTATCATACTACATGGGCTGTATGATTAGATCTTGTACCGTAAATGTTGTATTAAATAAAGTTAATATTACTTATTATTATAAATATATATACAGTGCAATCATTATTTCATGCTAAATGAAGCTCTGTTGCTTGGATATCACTAGATCCTGTTACAGCGTAATATAAGTATAACGATTGATGTGTACATTAGCATAATTACTAGCTAGCCGCTAGCTGCTAACTGCCGCCTCGTTAATATCAAATCCATCATAATAACAAATCATTACCATGCTGTCATGAACGTGCGGTTCTGTTACGTGTACGCAAATTGACGTGCTTGATGTGAACGAGCATTTTGGTTAAAGTTGCGCATGCGCTATGAGCGCACATTCGGGTACTTCTCAGGCATGCCGGGTAATCTGTGACGTTTCGCTCTCTCAAAAGTTGGGCCATTTTATCATCATGCGCTAATGAGCAACTCTCATAGGAATGAATGAGGCGCCGCCTCCCACGCTGTATCCAGTTCTTATTATACATCCATGGGAGAGACGGGCCGGCAGCAACACACAGCAAAGGAGAATTACCGAAACAAAACAAAGTGTTTTTATTTATTTATTTAAATTATAACTACAATCCGAAAAAACAGGGGAAGCCTGGCTTCCCTTGGCCTCCGGGAGAAAACGCCATTGGTTGTCTACTGTTGCAATATTTGTTCCTCTGTGGTTGAGGAGATGTGTGTTGTCTCCAGGGCTGGTGCTCACTTTGGGAATAAACACGACATCACTTTGGCATTGTGAAGCTGCAGAGTTTATTCATGGGAAAACTTCAACATGTGTTTGAGAAATTCTCTGCTTTTCCTTCCTGCTCTGATCTCATCATCTGTGGGCTCTTAGCTCCCCGTACTCACAACTTTGGTTAATACTTCAAATTTAAATACAACATTTTAAGTATTGTTGGTGCTTTTTGCTGTAAATACAAAGATAAAACCTCCAACAACTAGTTTGTATACATTTCTGTACATTCATTAACATTGTAAGTGAATTTGGAGCTGGTCTTCACCGTCTGCTCCATTCTGTCAATGCGTAATCTTTACCAACTCGTCAAGCACTGCAGTCATAGTCCGTGATCTAACGCTTCAAAGATACAGCATAACGCCGCAGCGTCATTTTTGGAAATGTGATTACTTGCAAAGAATCTAGTTTTGATGTTGTTGTATTCTCTTGTCTCTTCTGAAAGACTGTCATCAGTGTTGGTCTTATCCTTCAGAAGCTTGAGCTCATTTGTTCTTTTCACAGGCCATAAACTGTGTATTTAGTGTTGTGCCTCTTGGTAATAAGCTTCATTATGCCCCACTGAAGGTGCTCTGTGACGGGTTCTGCAGAAGGTGTTATTGACAGGGCCTAATGTAGAAACATGATCAATGAGAACAGTGTTGAAGTTGAACAAAGACACTCCGAGTTGTGAGTATGAGAAGAGACAGTGCTGGGGGAAATTACATTATTCTCAATTGTTGTATTAGTCCATGATGGACACTATTATTTAGTGTGAATGCTGTTTACCAAATGCTACTCCTTCCACATACTTTCATCTACAGAAACCATTCCAATATTAAAATGTTCAGCTCCTTCAGGACATGTGTGCGATGACTTTTCTTGTTTATGACTTTTATACTTTTTGAAATATTCAGCTTTTCAAACTCTTTTTTTAACATGTAACTCAATGGGATTAACGTTCAAATCCTCTTGTAGCTACACCGTGCGCCAAATGCTTCTCCTTCCACATACTTTCAGCTAGAGACTTCATTCACACTTTCAAACGGACAAACAACCTTTAAAATGAGCTATAACACTTATTCTTCAAATTTTTGATATCTTTTGCACTTTTTGAGATATTGAACTTAGTTTGGAGCTTGGTAAAGAGGCCTTCTTCAGATTTTAACATTAGTGTGTATTGCGCAGCTCGTTAAGGCTAGAGTGCGTGATATTACACCTAGAGTGGAGCAGAGCTTGAAATTCGCCATCATTTCTTTTTTTAAACCTGCCATAATTCTCAAACCCTACGCTCCTTGGACATCATTTGTCATGGAAAACTTAGGAAAACCTCTCCTACGTTGAAAAAGGCTGGAAACCTTTGATCTCTGGGCTCACGTAAACAGGTGTTTGATAACGTCGTCACCATGGTAACCTTTGATCTCTGGGCTTACACCAGGGGTGGGGAACCTTTTTCCTCTCAAGGGCCATTTCAATTTTTTCAACATCCTCCGAGGGCCGTACACATTATTGACCTCTGCTTAAAAATACTAAAATCACAGCCCATTCATTTGGCCTGTCTTTCATGCTGTGCAAAGAAAAAGCAACCTCTTAATCCAGATATCTTGCCATGACGTGCACGGTTGTACAGAAAGATATGGACACAAGATGTGTGCAAATGTATTTAGTTTCCTATCCATGTGAACATGATTTAAGTCGGGGAGGACCTAACCTCATCTAGGGGGGTCCCATGCTCGCCCGGGAAGATTTATTTTTTAAATATTGAAGTTAAAAGCACCAATCTGGTGCACTTTGAGAGCAACATTAAGAGATCTATGGATACATCTCTCAACATCCATATGAAACAGAACTGTAAACAGATTTTCTTTTTCTTTATGGATATTTTACAAATCACTCCCCTTTCAAACTGTATTCTTGTTTATTAATAAGAACTTTTGTTTACTGTCATATAGTATTTTATACCCGTTTACTTTATTTTCTTGTGTTTTTATAACTATAATGATCATATAAAGATGTGCCTTTACCTCACTGGTGGTTAGCATAGCTAGCTAACCAGATGCTAATAACAACACAGTTATTGACTGTATGATCAGTATGACAGATGAACAGATCGCCACTGGGCTTACAACTAAAGACACAGCAACGCAAAAACTGCGGCATGTGTATGGCTCCTTATGGGTACTGCAATTTGTGAAGTCCCGGCCCGGAGCCGGTGCTCTCCGTCAGAACTGCATCCCTGTCAGACCACGTGATGACACGTTAGACTTGTGTTGTGTTCAAGGACCCTGACCTTGGCCAGGTAAAACAGGCACTCGCTTGTTTCATTTTTTTTGCGGTCTAGATTTCTTTAATTTTTTTTCTTTTTTGTGTGTGTTTATACATTACCTCGAGGGCCGTACCAAATGGTCTCGCGGGCCGTATACGGCCCGGGGGCCGGAGGTTCCCCACCCCTGGCTTACACACACAGGTGTTTCATAACGTCGTCACCTCAAACACAAACAAACAGACTGTCTCAGCCTATAGAGTGGTGAAGTCACGCCCATCTACTTCCGCCCCATGGGACCTTATTTCTGAAAAAGTATGTTTTGAAGTCAATGGAGAGAGAAAGATTATCTTTCCATCCCGTTTGAATTGTGCCATGAATTACACATATGATGTTTGTCAATCTTAACAAATCATTTCCATTTCAAAAAAGTCACAGTTTGTCGTAAAACTGTTGAAATATAAGACTATGAAAAATACGCAACTAGAAAGACTACAAATCCCAGAGTCGCGTACATTAACGTTACACATTACACTCGTGTTACTCACTGAAACCTTGGAAAGCCGGTCCCGCATGCTGGCTCTTACGGAACCGACTAACTCCCCTTGTGTGTATGTACAGTTCTCAACATGGCCAGACTTGTAGTGATTTTTCACCTCTTAATACTTTTCGCCTCATTCTGAAAGAAAGAGGTGACATGTGCTAACGTGACGGCCATCTTGGTGTTGGTGACGTATGCAAGACCAGAGATGTAGTTCATTGAGCGCTTCACACAAACAATTGTGTTACTTCACAGTTTTACGACACTTTTTTATTTATTTTTTACTGGCAACATTATCTTTTAAATTGACAAACATCATGTGTGTAATTCGTGGCACAATTTAAACGGGATCGAAAGATAATCTTTCTCTCTCCATTGACTTCAATACATACTTTTTCCGAAATAAGGTCCCATGGAGGTCCCCGGAAGGGGAGGGACTTTGCCACTCTATTCTTTTCTGTCTGATGGAGACTTCATACTGACTTCAACATGTTCCACATATGTTATACATTATTGATGGAGTTTGGTTTTAGTTCAAAAGTTTGCAGTTCAAATATTCTGCTGCTTTTCAAAGTGTTTTTACTTTCTTTTCTCATCTTAATACAAATTCATTCACTACTACTTACATCTGATATTTAACTCCTTCAGCCTATTTTCAGCTGCAGAAACCATTCAACTATTACATTATTCAGCTATTTCAGGACATCAAGGCTATACATGTTGTTTATACCTTTTTTAAATATTAAGCTTCTTCACTATTTTTCCTCCTCTTCCAGTTTAACATTTCACTTTCAAGTGTTCAACAAAGTCATAGCAATGCATTTGAGCTGTAACAATTTGATTGAAATCATTTCACTTTTCTGCATTTCTACACTAAGTTCAGCAACACACCTACTTGGTCTCTGCAGCTAACAGCAGCTACCATTCAGCTAATAACATATTCAGCTTTTTCTGCATGTTCAGCTAAATTCAGCAGCACATGTTCACAGTTTACAGCATTCACACGCATTCTCAGCAAGAAATGCATTTTCTAGTCAAATGTAGTCTCCCCCTCTGTCTCCCTTTTTCTCCCTCTGTTTAATGACAGGAAGTAACTCCAGTACACATGGAGAGACATTCGTAACGCCCTTGAACACATCAGATTACTGCTGTCTGGTGGAGGTGTAGGGAAACATGACAACACATTACAAAGAAATAAAGATAATGAAAGAGAATCCACGCCATGTCAATGTCAGACATCTTTGGATTTATCTGAACACATCACCGCCAAGAAGACATTTGTATCTGCGTGCACACGGCACCCAGGTCGATGAAAGATATTGCATCACAGGGAGAGTAAGGAGGGTGTAGGTCTCCTGCAGGTTTGATAAAGTGAAGTCCGGTGATCCATTTGGATCTAATGTTCAACCTCACAGGGAAGACTTTGGGATCCCTTTTGATGTATTCGGGCACATCTTTCAAGTAAAAGATGTGCCGTTTGAGAAATAACAAGAGACAGATTTAAAAGAGATGAAGAGGTTTTGCATGTGTTCTGGCACATTTGTGTTTTGAAATGGTTTCGGAAGCTGCAGCCCTTCCATCCTAATGGAAAGGTTTTGGGTTGTTGAAGCGTGTTCACCACTGTATACACAGCACTTAAAGTACATGTGTGTAAACATGGTAGGTTTAACACTGGAACATATGTTTGGGAAAGACATGCTGCGTTCTATGTTTTTGATCAAAGTAAAACCTTATTTATCTGGTAGTTAGATCACCAGGGCTAAGTTAGGATTGTTTTTCTCATGTGGTCGATATTAGCTGTGAAATGATTGTTTGTTTCTCTTTCCCCCACTGTGCTTGATCATAAATACTTAAACAGACAAGAACATACCATCACCCCTCGGACCCTCTGATAGACAACAAATCAGGGTCTCTGGAGTTATTGCATCATAAGCAATGTACGTATATGCTTATGTAAGAGGCAGAGCAAGAGATTATGAGTGTGTGAGCGGTGCTGTGTGTTTGTGTGTGTAGTTGGCTGGCCTGCATGTATATCAACTCATGGTCTGTGTGTTCGTCCCGCAGCCTATCAGTGTGCTTGTTCTGTCTCCTTTAGGGAGAAGATAAGCAGCTGAAACTGTGAGGAGCCAGAAAGGAGAGGATGAAGATCACCCTCCGAATCCTCTGTAACCCTTGCTCGTTCTCTAGCTGTAACTATGAATCAGACACAGCAGTAACAGGCTGTAACTATGAATCAGACACCGCTGTAACTATGAATCAGACACAGCAGTAACAGGCTGTAACTATGAATCAGACACAGCAGTAACAGGCTGTAACTATGAATCAGACACAGCAGTAACAGGCTGTAACTATGAATCAGACACAGCAGTAACAGGCTGTAACTATGAATCAGACACAGCAGTAACAGGCTGTAACTATGAATCAGACACAGCAGTAACAGGCTGTAACTATGAATCAGACACAGCAGTAACAGGCTGTAACTATGAATCAGACACAGCAGTAACAGGCAGGCCACATCCAGGACCAAATTGTTGATTTTCACAGATAATTCTTCAAACACTGGATGAGTTTAGCATCTCAGGAGAATAGCTCAGCACTGTTTGTGCGACTCCTTTAGCCATGCTTGTTCAAATCTGTCTGCCACCTCCAGTGGCTTTCCCCCTGTGTTCCTGAGAGGCTCAGCCTGTGGTTCAGCAGTGTGTGTGCAGCAGGGAACATCAGGCCAGATGCAGGGTTCAGGGCCATTAACACATAGAAGCTTGTATCGGAGCCACAATCATGAGTTTATTATGTCAGCTGATAGCATATTGGAAACGGAATACATAAGATGTTAATTGATTGTTTTCCACATGTGCGGTTTGAATCCCTCGTTAACAATAAGCTGGTTGAGGCTGTGATTATACGGTTTGGCCTAGGTGCATACCAAAGGGCAGGAAGGAGCGGATACTGTCACGATCTGTCTTTATGGTGTCTTGTCTAGATCTGTCTGTGGTTTTCTGTCTGCGTTGTGTTTTGTCTTTAGATCTGTCTGTGGTTCCCTGGCGTTAGTTTCCCTGGTGTGTCTGATTACCCGATTGTGTTCACCTGTGGCCCCTGTGTTTTCTCCTCCCTCCTCACCTGTGTCTTGTTTGTGTGATTAGTCTTGTGTGTATTTAAGTTCTGTTTTTTCTGTCTGTCTTTGTCGGTTCGTCTTGTGTCATGACTAGTTCGTCGGTGAGTGTTCTGTTTTGTCTTTGTTTATCACCTAGCCTTGAAATAAAGGAATTTTCACTTTATTCTGCATTTGGGTCCTTCCTGCTTCACACACCGTAACAGATACGAGGTCTGAAAGATTGCTCTTTTAGCTTGTGTGCTCTAGAACAGTGGTTCTCAACTGGTCAGGCCTCGGGACCCACTTTTTCCTTTGTCAATAAATCGCGACCCGACATTTTGAACCATTCAAATCTATTCAACAAAAAATGGTGCTGTAATATATATATACGCTTTTCAGCATACAATATTAATTAAAGTGAAGTACAGTGCATATATCCCTCATATTCCTTCACAGAACTAAAGTATGCTTTTAAAAAAGGTTTAATGAGATGATGGAATCAACACTGAACTGTATAACATAAACAGGCACATGCTGAAACCCCAAGCCCAGAAGGGGGGTCTGGGGGGGATTCTCCCCCAGGAGAAACATATAAACTACGCATTCTGGTACACTCTGAGAAGAAAATAAATACATCTATTACAACCCAACATTTTGATAACATTTTATGCCATTGTTTGTTTTTCACTTTGTTCTGACAGCTGAACTTGTCTGCGTGAATTGTGGGTAGGGTAGATAGCCCACATTGTTCTGTGACCTGTCAATCATCAAACTGGGGGTCATATGTCATTATGTGTTCATTGTTATCTGAAGTTTTACCCATGGATGTATAAAGAGTAGTTCTACTGCAAAGTTATTCTCCGTGGGGACTTCCGGCAACAACCAAGACAAGATGTTTTATTGAGAAGATTATCACTACGTGACAGAAGTTTTCAAAACCGTTTATTGTCTCTGGTACTTCCAGTCCAACTGCATGCACAGCGTTAGAAAATCGGCTTTTTGACTTTTTTCCCATTTAAAAAAAAAAAAAAAAAACTCGAAACGGGTCTGCGACCAGAGTTGGGTGTAATTTTATAATTCAGTAATCACACTACAGTTACTAACATTGCTCCGACACGCGTTACTTTGTTACTTTCTAAAATCAGTCATAATCAAACCTCAACAAACACCTGCAAAGAACACATGCTAAGGTGAAGCTAACGCACATAGCTGTTGTTTATTTATATCACACACGTAGTGTGTTCTTCTTCTCTGTTTTCCGGTTGTTTTGAATGACGAATACACACTACCGCCGCCTGCTGGTAAGGAGAGTTATTGCCACTCACGCATGCGCAGTTCGTACGTGCTCGGCTGAAGTCTTTGCGGTGTGCTCCAGTCTGGCTCCAGTGCAACACATGGCCAACACGCAGGAGAACACGCTGACGCAACAGCGTGAGCAGAGATAGACTGCGCAAAATATACAGATAGCAGGAGACAGAGAACAGCCATGGTCAGATAGCAGGAGACAGAGGACAGCCACGGTCAGATAGCAGGAGACAGAGAACAGCCATGGTCAGATAGCAGGAGACAGAGGACAGCCACGGTCAGATAGCAGGAGACAGAGGACAGCCACGGTCAGATAGCAGGAGACAGAGGACAGCCATGGTCAGATAGCAGGAGACAGAGGACAGCCACGGTCAGATAGCAGGAGACAGAGGACAGCCACGGTCAGATAGCAGGAGACAGAGGACAGCCACGGTCAGATAGCAGGAGACAGAGGACAGCCACGGTCAGATAGGAAAACATTCAGGAGGATCAGTCTTATGCGACAATGGAAACTGAACTAAAGAGAACATTTAAAACTTTAGCAGTCTGTGTGATCTGCCTGCAGGGAGGGGCGGGCTGGCCCTGCGAGTAAAGTAACGACTAAAGTAACGAGTAAAGTAACGAGTAAAGTAACGAATTACTTTATGTAGAGAGTAACGAAGTAGTGTAATATATTACTTTTTAAAAAAGTAATATGTAATATGTAATATATTACTTTTTTTTAGTAACGACCCCATCTCTGTCTGCGACCCACTTTTGGGACCCACCAGTTGAGAACCACTGGTCTCGAAGATCCTTTAGGCTTACACTGGTGCAGTTGTCTTCTAGTCCTTCAGAGAGAGCTGGGGTCACAGTGGTCAAACCTCCTGATGAGCAGGTTAGTTCTTCTGTTAGACAAATGTTCTTAGGCACTTTGAGTAGGTAGACGTTATTAATGCTGTCCATTAAGTTGTGTTCTATCAGCCATTGCTGAGATCTCGCAATAAGGTGCCATGAATAGATCCATTGAGCCAACAGAGAGGAGGATCAGACCGTCACACAGGCTGCTAACATTCAGGCTGTTTTGCTAGGATGGCTAACTCTGTATTTACATTTTAAAACAGAGGTTCGCCCATAATGTCACATATAATCCATCATTGCAGGCAAACCTGAAAGTAAGCACATCTATGGTAACAATGGTCGGACAAAGTATGGCTGTAGTGGATGTGTGTTTGTTAACTACTTGAAGGAGTGTCCGACCAACTATTTGTTGGACTGTTGGAGATATCAGCAAACAGTCTGATGGGTCAAACTAATTGAGCCTCTGGCCCGCGATACATAGATAAGTTTCCTGTTGATACAAAATATGTCCTGCAGTCAGACAATCACACAAGTTCTAAACAAGCCAACAGTTGTGCGAGCTTATCCGAATATTGGTAATGATCCCTGAACACGGGAACATTGAGACTGTGGCTGTAAGCTGTGGTGGCTCTGGCCATTGGTTCAATCTGTTCCCAACTAGCTTTTACAGTTATGTGACATTTGTTGACATAAAACATTTGATTAAAGTAAACGTTTCATTTTGTCAGTGTATGATCAAGTCATTCTAACACTTCCCACATATAATGAAGATGTCACTTTTCAGAAACATCATAGACTTCAGATGTTTCTGTGTTTACTACAGTACGCGTTTGACTGATAAACACAATCCAGTCCAAAGACCTGGCTAGCATGAGGTTGCCTCCTAAGTGTATTTTCCACTGCACACGAGTTGTGTTTGAACAGTACTTCCAGGAGACAGGGTTGGTGTGTGTGGTTGTCAAGGCGGTGGAATCACAATTCCTCTTGTTCCTCAATCAGCTCCACTCACCGCTGCAAGGTCTTTAAATGTCATGAGCACTCACTGTGAAATTGCAATTAAGAATGTAATAAATAAGTGATCGAGAAACAGTCTCTCCCATGCCTGGACGGACAGAGGGACATCATGCTAATTAAGATGTTATGATCAATTAGGAGCATTCGCACTGAGGGGGAACAGTCATCCCGCTCAAAGAGACTCAGGATCGTACGCCGGTTCTCCCTTTTCTTCTCCAGCTGAACATTGACCTGCCCACTCCTCCACACACACACACACACACACACACACACACACACACACACACACACACACACACACACACACACACACACACACACACACACACACACACACACACACACACACACACACACACACACTCTCCCCATGGTGTGCCCCTCCAGCCAGGTTGGCGTGGGAAAGTGCTGTGAATTTCAGCGAGCAGATTTAAAGTGGCTACAAAGTTCCCTGCAGTGCCTTTTCAATGCCTCTCAGGTGAAGAAGCAAAGCCCAGCTAGAATGATTACCCTGTTCTCAGAGAGCGAGAAACAGAAGAGAATGAGAAGAGGATGTAGAGAGCAAAGGGAGGGGTCCTTCGAGGCCCCCGACTGTAATGCATTTCAGGTTGAAACCTGATCATGTACAATCAGAGGAGAAACAGCTGACTTGGTAAACATTAACCCTCCAAGGACCCATCTCGGATTGAGACTAATCCTCCATCTTTGAAAGGAAGCATTGTCTCTTGCTGTCCTCAGTGGCAACAGTTTGATTGTTTAAATCATTCAAAAGAACCAATTAGATTCCTCCACGGTTCAGTCCGACTCACTTCTTCCCTCTGCTTCCCTGTCTGGAGTCCAACCTTCACAAGTCAGTGATTTCAACACTTTCTTAGTCCACGCTAGACTGTTGACATAATGCATTTAATTAAAGTCAACGGTTTCTTCAGTGTACATTTTCTACATTAAAATAATCCTGCAAGACACAGCTGTGACCAAATGACACATTGTTGCCTACTATGTGGTTTTGTTTCCTCATGGTTGTTACCCCTTTCCCAGTTTGTTCATGCAGGCGAACAAATAGTCCGGTTTGTTGTTTTGAAGTGACTGGTGTTTCCTTTGGTGATGACGTTTAAGCTAGCTTGGGACCATCACACTGTTGGAGTTTAATTGCAGCAACTAAATAATATTGTTTTGGAGTGATGAAGTGAAATTGGACAATTCCCCACGGCACACTGGTTTGAAATCACTGCTCTAAGTGTCTTCCAATATCTCATCTGCTGTTTCCTCTTCTGTCACTTAGCCCAAATACCTACATGCAGAATGTCCCGTCCTGTCCTCCACGCTCCAGATCTTCAGGTGGCAGCATGATTCATAGCAGAGGTAGAAAGACAGACAAAGTGGAGGTCAAAGTGAGAGGGACGGGAACATGCGGGAGATGCAGCTTACTGTAACGAGCGTGACAGATTGGCCTCTAAGCAGACTAATTGTAATAAGGCATATTCCCTTTTAAAACTAGATGAGGAGTAATGAGGCAGGGACGCAGAGGACACTACAGAGTGTAATGGCGGGTGAGGCCTCTGGAAGGTATGCTGCAATATGTCAACCTGTTGTCTTTGGCACAGAACACACTGTGGCCCTGTTCAGGGGGGCGGAGTATCAGGGGGGGGGGGGGGGTATGTCAGGGTCAAAGTCAGTCAAAGTCAACTTTATTTTCAAAATGCCGTTCTCACCGTCCCACATATATGTACATATACATGCATCACATCATATATCAAAATAGCAGTCTTCACACAATTTGACACGTATTTATACTAGTCCGGTAGATTAAAACGGATGAATATATGAAAATGTAATGAATATAATACAACAGTACAATACAAGTATTGCAAATAACATATCAGCTAGTAGAACATTGTACTCGATGTGTGTATGTACATGTTGGATGATTCATTCACACAGAACAGTAAACCTGAAGATATTCAAACATCGTTCTAACTATTCTGTGAAAGTGTTAAAGTGTGCTGTTCACATGAGAAGTGACTAAATGAAGTATACTCAAAACACTGTGACACTATGAAACATGTATAGCTGACGAATTCCAAGGTCTGCACACACGTTTACAGTCAGTCAGGTATACAGCCCCACTCTTTCTTTTCACATTTTGTATATAAAAATGCATAATCCTCGGCCTTTTAATTGATAGAAATGCTGTGAGTTTCATTCAAAGTACTTTAATAGTCTTTGCAAAAGAGTGAAAAGGAGAAGTTATTGAGAAATTAATCACGTTCGTACAACTAGTAAAAGCCATAGCAGCCGTAAACACACACACACATGCACACACACACACACACGCACGCACGCACGCACACACACACACACACACACACACGCACGCACGCACGCACGCACGCACGCACGCATGCACGCACGCACACACACACACACACACACACACACACACACACACACACACACACACACACACACACACACACACACACACACACACACACACACACACACTGTTCATAGGACCCTTTAGTATGTCACAGAGAGCTGCCACAGAGCCTGATGTTGCGTTCAGACGATGGTGAACCAGGAGAAGTGGTGTCCCCCTGTGCCAGAGGAAGGCACTCTGTCACTGTGAACGTGTCGCCACTGGAGGTAAAGCCAAGCTGAACCTCGTGCCAGGGGCCAGGGGCAATAACCATCCGGCCCCCCGCTGCCTGATTACCCTGAACATAGTGGTGATATCCAAGTATCCCCAGCTATCGTCGG
This sequence comes from Pseudochaenichthys georgianus, assembly GCF_902827115.2. Classification (NCBI taxonomy): domain Eukaryota; kingdom Metazoa; phylum Chordata; class Actinopteri; order Perciformes; family Channichthyidae; genus Pseudochaenichthys; species Pseudochaenichthys georgianus. The sequence continues at coordinate 1,234,654 of NC_047525.1, read as the reverse complement.
ATCAGGATGTTACCATTCAACTACATTATGAAACAAGATGATCTTATGTCTTATTATATTACGTGTTATTACGCTTTTATCCAAAGTGACTACCATACACCTGATTTCCATAGACATAAAAACACCTATAGGATGTACACAAAATGTGCACTTACATCTTTTGAGAAGCTTTCACTCAATGCTTTTTAGTGTTTCAATCGGTACTGTTAGACAGGAAGTAGTGGAGGGAGAGTTAACCCATTAGGAGGCTGACGTACAGTATATACCTTGATGATATATATCATATACCATCCCCCACAATCCCTTTTTACAGTGCAGGATTAATAAGTGTCTTGCCCAAGGGCACACCAACATGTTGAATGCAGGGATTGAACCGCTGGCCTTTTGATTGGTAGTCCATTCAGTCAATCAAGTTGCGCAGAAAATGCAGAATGTACAGGTCGGATCAGGAAACTGAGCACGAGCTGCATTACTGGATGTTTAGCTACGGGTAGTGTAACCCTGACGATGACCCTGCTCTCACTCAGCAGGCTGGAGAAGAGAAACGCTTGGCTTAAAGGTGCTAAAGCGCTCCACTGCGCCGCAGGGATCTGCAGAGCTGGATGGATTCCTCACTACATCCAATCCTTTAACATTACCCAGGGCAGAGCTTGCATTTTCCCTCATAAAACATATGGAGCCTTGAAACAGTGTCAGCCCGGTGGTCGCCAGCAGCTGCACATCAGTCAGAGAGGCACTCAGCTCTCTGTTCATATTAAAGCCACTGTCAACAGGCCTGCTGGCTTTATCAAGGTTGTTGATCGAAGCAGGCCATGTTCTTCTTGGATCTGAAAGGAGTGAAATGGTGAGGGCTAGCAAAACAAAGTGTACTCCTGTATTCCTTTGTGGGTCATCTGTTCATCTCAAAGTCTCTGCCGTTCCACCTGTTGGATGTGGCAGATCATATGTTTTACTTTTGTTAGAGTATTGTATCATTGTTGAACTCAAATAAATAAGGTTTTAGAAAAAAGGAAATACAGTCGAAGATACTATCTGGATGGATGTCAGCAGTACAGCAGGCTGGCATTGTGTGTTCTCCATGTGGTCTGAGGATTTCAATAGGCTAGACAAAGTGGGATCATATCTCCTGCTTTCACCCCGGGCCAGGCTTAGCATAATCCTCTTCTGCATGTAGCCCACTTCCCTTAAGAGGCCCCAGTGCTGTGCGCTGTCCTGGAATGACCCCATGATAAGAAAAAAACAAATCACGGAACGTTTGGCGTAATCCACTCTCAAGACTAAAAAACCTTATATTGTTGAAAAAAAACAACACAATTTTAAAAGAGAACCGCGAGTGCAGTGAGATAACAAGATGCAAGTCAACCTGGATGTCCTGGATTCAGAACATCCTCTCTGTGGTGCTGCCAGCGCGCGTCCATGGGCCCGGGCTCAAGATGTTTAAATGAGGCCTCATTCAACCTGAGACATGCAAACACACACACACACACACACACACACACACACACACACACACACACACACACACACACACACACACACACACACACACACACACACACACACACACACACACACACACACACACACACACACACACACACACACACACATTGGAGCCAGCTGCTGATAAACAGTGTGGAGGAATGTGGGGGTGCAGGGGAGGGATGGAGGGAGACAGAGAATGTAAATGTGGTGTGCATGCTGTAAATAAATCATGCTAACTGCCACTTGTGTCGTTGCTGACAGTCTCACCAGGAGTCAGAGGATACATGTTTGCTGGGATGCACAGACCTTTTGTTTCAGACATGCGAGTTGACATATTCTGACGCACATCAAAGATGTGTGTGTACAACCGTTTGTAAATGATAGACAACATAAAGCGATGTCTCCAAGCGTCCTTTGTACCATTCGATGGGCTCGCAGTGTGAAGCGGCAGGATGAGGCTCTCTGAGGCCAGAGGAGGGATGAGTCCTCCTCACGCAAAGGGAGGGACTTTAAGCATCTCAGGTCTTGTTCACAAGTATTGGCCCAATGGAGCGTGAGATGGGCGGGGAATCAGAGCAGCGGTACAGCAGTTGTGACGAGAAGAGAGCACGAGGGTCATGAATGCTGAACAGGGTGTAGGATGACAGTCAGGAGGTGTAGCTGCCTTATATGTGCGCGCATTCAGGTAGGCTCGCCGTGATTGGCCGGCTACGTTTATACAACTTCAGTGTGTGAACGCTCGTTCACCCTAACCCTAAGTTTTGCTATTGATGAGAATAGTACCCATATAGAGTCCAGACAGTAGAGGACTCCGTCTGTGCTTATAGACCTAGGGTTACAATACGTAACCCCCCGTTTTGGACGTGTAATATGGTCGGTGTTCACATTAGCATAGCTAACACTCAGAGCTAACCTGTACTGGAGAGCATGTGTGTGAAGAAGCAGGAAGTAGAAAGGAACTCACCTTGTGGTATCACCGGCAATAGAGAAAGCCTTTGAGCTCCAGACTGTTTCAGATCCTTGATAATCCATGATATGGCGTTTCATCACGGCAGTGTTTAGTTTAGACGGTAGCTGCCGGGTCCCGCATGAGCTCAGACCCCTACTTTTTTTTGGTCAACATTTTATTTTTTTAAAGCTTCATACCCAAAATCAGCACTTTTGAAACAGGAAGTGAAATAGAGGGATATGAGGCGTGGCTAGAATGGGTGATCTGTTTGGTATTTTGAGCAAAACACTTCACAGACATGTTTTTGCCTAAAAATAGCATGATTGGTGCACTTTAAGGAAAGGACTGACCACTCCTTCCAAAACTACATATTGTGAAGAGGATCCATGTCAAATTAATCAGAATACTTTTCCTGAGGATGGTGTTTACCCTGATGTACACTCACAGTCCACAGTCCAGAGTAAACCATTGAGCGCGGTATTGAAGTATATCCCCTCACACGCTCTCTCTGGCTCACTATCCCTTTCTCACCATGTGTCCCCAAAGGCAGAATATTGGAGGAGTCTTTAATCATCTTTTCTGCCCCCTCTATAATCCCTGCTAGAGACTAATCCATGATCTGCCACATGGGAGACCAAACAGCGTGTGAAGAGAGAGAGTCAGAGCTAAACACACATTCACAATGACTTCTGATCCATGGGCCGGATGGAGATTCCTATTTCTGTCAGAGGGGGAGGAAACCTGTCGTAATGACATGTGCACGACTGAAGACTTACAAGATGATGTACCACGGTAACACAAAATAGTCAGATGTGTAATACTCAGACCATTTACTTAAAATAACAATACTACAGTGTAAAAATACTCTACAAATAAAAGTCCTGGTCCAAGTAAAAAAACAAAAGTATCAAAATGTACTTCAAGTACAAATTCTCCAGTGTAGCCTATATTACATTTCAAAATATTAAATGTTTGTATTACAATTATGTAATGAATGCATTAATGTCAATGTTCACTTGGTAAAGGCAGAGATTATTTAAATGACTTGATATAATGCCAGGTAGCTTAACCTATAATAATGCATTATGATTATTTGGTTGGGTAGAGGGATACATATTGTTTGGTCCAAATCATCCAGAGTGCTTATTTTTACAATCAGTGACAAATCACTGCACTGTAGTCACATGATTAATATTAGTATGATATTCAACATGCAATGTCTTCTTCTCTTCCCCCTCCTTGTGGAAGTATTTTCCTCAGATCAATCAGGAACAGATTGTCTTTTCATTTAATGTGCTAGTCATGATGGGTACACAATGTGAAGCTTGCACATTTAAATATATATTTGATACAGTAGGTAGAGATTAAAGTCAAGGAAACACTTCTCATATTGCTTTGGAAACACCTCCAGAGCGATGACTGCAGAGAGATGGATAGCTCTGTGGGAGAATGTGGTTTTGGAACAGTGAAGATTTGAGTCTTTAACCGTTGAGACTTAATAATGAAACCTTATGCTCTCATGGTGCCTCAGACACTGTGCAGCCTCAGTTATGGAAACACAAGCTTCTTAAATCCTACTCTGGTAGATTGTAGAGCTATTATCTTTCTGTGCTAGTTTACGAGTCATTCTGCGAAGCTCGAGAGATAAAACCCTCAACTCAAACAGAACTCCAAAGAAGCATTTTGATCATCCAATCATCAAGCTTAAAATGAAACACATGCACCACTAATGAAGGACGGAAGATTATACATTGTAGACAAATGATTAAACATTCAGTTTGAACAGGTTCACTTTCTGTCTTTAGAGGATTCTGGTTTCAGGACTTGTTTTCCCGCATCTAAGGATAAAGCCTCTGTTTGATAAAGCTGAAAGCGGAAACATTATATTTGAATTGCGCATAAGGGACCATACAGATGCCGTGTTATTTGCATGCTACATTTTATTCCAAATACACCTGTGTCGTTATTTGAAAGTAGTGTAACTTTTAGAACGCAGCAGCGCAATGCTTGGCGACAAATCAGCCAATCACAGCTCAGAGATATCTTTCCTGTCTTCAGTAAATATGAGAGCCAGGCCTGCTGAGAACATTTCACTCAGTCAAAATATCTTCTGGAAACAAATTGGCTTCTGGTGTCCTGCACACACACACACACACACACACACACACACACACACGCACGCACGCACGCACACACACACACACACATACACACACACACGCACGCACACACACACACACAGGCCAACAAACACACTCATACATGCCCGCGTTGTATCCAGTTTGTACACACCGATGGAGAAACTTAACAAGAGTTTCAGAGTTTCAGTGTTTCTGCCATAGACTGTATATATAAAGGTTTCTGCTCATGGTGAAGCAACGTGTCTGCGTGTTAAGGTGGAACCTGAGCATTCACGTTGATCACCTCTCATTATAAATCTATAAAACTATAAATATTAAACTTTACTTCACGTGTTCATTTGAGAACAGCTGTTACATACCTGGGTGACGGTTACAGTTCATTTAAATGAAAGATACAACGTTACTCCACACTCATGGTTCAGTCCACCTTAAGAAATAAGACCGACCTTGGAAGCAGTTGTGTTTTAAAAAAACCTTTATTGACACGAGTACACTTTTTTATAAGAATATAACTAAACCACAGAAATGACTCCGGAAAAGCTGCAGATAGAGCCATAAGAAATGAATGCAACTGATTTCATCTGCGCGGTTTGGCTTTATGAAGCAGGTACATTACATTACATTGCATTTAGCTGACGCTTTTATCCAAAGCGACTTACAATAAGTGCGTTCGACCAACAAAATACAAACTTGAAGAAAACAGAATCATAAAGTACATCAGGTTTCATAGAGCTAAACATTTCAAGTGCTACTCAACTGGCTTTAGAGGAGCCAGTCCTTTGTTAGTATATAAGTGCTCTGTTAGCAGTTCTTTGTTAATAGTTCTATTGCTCGAAGTGGAGTCAAAAGAGATGAGTTTTCAGTCTGCGCTGGAAGGTGTGTAAGCTTTCTGCTGTCCTGATGTCAATGGGAGCTCATTCCACCATCTTGGAGCCAGGATAGCAAACCCACGTGTTTTTGCTGATGGGAACTTGGGTCCCCCTCGCAGCGAGGGTGCAGCGAGCCGTTTGGCTGATGCAGAGCGGAGTGCACGTGCTGGGGTGTACAGTTTAACCATGTCCTGGATGTAGGGAGGGCCAGATCCATTCGCAGCATGCTACGCAAGTACCAGTGTCTTGAAGTGGATTCTAGCAGTTACCGGAAGCCAGTGGAGGGAGCGGAGGAGCGGAGTGGTGTGGGAACATTTAGGATGGTTGAAGACCAGACGAGCCGCTGCATTCTGGATGAGCTGCAGAGGTCGGATGGCACATGCAGGTAGACCAGCCAGGAGGGAGTTGCAGTAGTCTAGACGTGAGGTGACGAGAGCCTGGACCAGAACCTGCGTCGCTTTCTGGGTCAGCCGGGGACGCATCCTCCTGATGCTGTAGAGCGTGTATCTGCAGCAGCGGGTTGTAGCAGCGATGTTTGCAGTGAAGGACAGGTTGTTATCTAGGGTCACACCCAGATTCCTTGCAGTCTGGGTCGGGGAAACAACAGAGGGGCCGATGTTGATAGTTAGGTCAAGAGTGGGACAATCTTTTCCCGGAAGGAAAAGCAGTTCAGTTTTGTCAAGGTTGAGCTTGAGATGATGAGCAGACATCCACTGAGAGATGTCAGCTAGACAAGCAGAGATGCGTGCGACGACCTGGGTCTCTGAGCGGGGAAAGGACAGAATTAGTTGGGTGTCGTCAGCGTAGCAGTGGTATGAAAAACCATGCGGGCTAATGACAGATCCGAGCGAGTTTGTGTACAGGGAGAAGAGGAGGTACGCAAACGGTTACGTCATGAGGCAAACGATGACGCAACGACGCATTACCAGTCGGACTCTGGGCGGTGTGAAAAGAGCCAGAGCTAAACCGAAGAACTGGTTCTGAACCTGAAAAGCTCTAGCACGGTGCTTGAACCGGAGTTGCGTTGGTGTGAATGAGGTATGATTGCAGGTACTGCCTGCAGAGCGTGACCTCTGACCTCCTGATGCCTGGCCCTGACATCCAGCGCGCTGTTTATTAACTTAAAGTTTGTAGTCCCACAAGGCCACGGCGCAAACAACGCTCATCATCTGGGCTGCCCTGGAGAGCAGTGAAGCACATCTGTGAGAGAGAGGGTCAGCGTAAAGGTGTGTGCGTGTATATAGGTGTGTGTGTGTGTGTGTGTGTGTGTGTGTGTGTGTGTGTGTGTGTGTGTGTGTGTGTGTGTGTGTGTGTGTGTCAAAGAGCTGACAGTGACAGCTGGCTGGTGGATGGTACAGAGGGCAACTGATGCAGGGATAAGTGCCTCAGCAATAAACAGTCTCTCTCCCTCATATGTGCGCGCACACACACACACACACACACACACACACACACACACACACACACACACACACACACACACACACACACACACACACACACACACACACACACACACACACACACACACACACACACACACACACACACACACACACACACACACTCGTAAAAGTAGGGCTCCTGTGAGGCAAGCTGCTGTGTGGCGCTGCAAAGCCTCAGAGACAGAGGTGATAATGTGGCGGAGGTGGGTGCATACACATGCATATGTAGAGCGCAGATGTAAACACTGAAAACACATTCACTCTGCACATGGGTGAGCATCCGCACCATCTGGTAGACCGGAACGTGAATCCGTTGAGTGTGTTCAGGTTTTAAGATTCGATGACAAAGTGGCAAAAGAACCTTCTGCTTATGGTACATCACAGTGTGTGTGTGTGTGTGTGTGTGTGTGTGTGTGTGTGTGTGTGTGTGTGTGTGTGTGTGTGTGTGTGTGTGTGCGTGCGTGCGTGCGTGCGTGCGTGAGTTGTCATGAGTCATACTTTTGATCTCCCTTGTTGTCATTAGTTCAAGAGAGTTTGTGTGTGTGTGTACTTTATAAGGCAATAGAAGGTAATGCTCCCAATCAAGACTTTCATGTTCCTCCTCTTTCATTTCCCTTTCCTCTTATTTCTTTCATTATTTCATTTAAAAAAACAATGGGTTACGTATTGTAACCCTAGTACTATAAGCACGGGGCGGGCCTACCTGAATGCGCGCGCAAGCACACCGTATAAAAGGAGGCCTCGCCTCCTGACTGTCATCCTACACCCTCTTCAGCGAGCAGCATAGGACAGTTAGTGCCCCAAGTAGAGGGCTCCGCCTGTGCTTATATAACTAGGGTTACAATACGTAACCACTCGTTATATCTCACACAGGCTGATGCATAAACGTGCTGTCGTCCAACAACATCGGCCCATCACACTGCCCCTGACCGACTTTTGGTTAACAGCCACTGCACCGCAACTCCTTCTCCTCCGGTTGTGACCGTGGAGAAGACGGGGCCGCAGTATACATGGCTGGTAGAGCACACTCAGACACGCTTACCTCGTGAAGAGTGTGCATGGGAAATAGTGAGGAAGGCTCTCCCCGCCCGCTGTTGTGAGTTGAGAGGTTTTTACAACCCACCTCACTCCGCGTGTCGTTTTGGCGAGTCCTGCTTAAAATCAAAACAGGAAGGAAATCAGAAGACACCAGGATACCAGTTAAACAATAATCTGTTTTAATTATAAAAGGTAATAATCAAATGCATAGAGAAATACTGATAGAAATGTGTGTGTAGTGTATTGACAGCTGATGAAGAAGAGACTTCCGGTGACATGCAGTGAAGGCGTCTAGCTCGCAGCCAACTACCCCTCGAAATATGCATTAAGTGACTTTTTCAGAAGGATCTAACGGCTTTAAATAAAGCGTTCGGAACTATTAATATCGAAGAACATTTCGGCGTATTATTTGTTTTTACCGCACGTCTAGTCTGATCACACCAGGACAATTGTTTGTTCAGCCTCGCGGATGCCGACCACGCGCAGCACCCTGATGGATCCTGAATCGCTTGGAAAACTCATAAGAGATATCGTTCGAGAGGAGATCACTTCTGCATTGGAGGATAAATTAAAACCAATACAGGACTCCCTATCCAAGCTCCAAGTGACAGCGGCGAACAGCGTCTGCAAAATCTGGAGGAATCGGCTAACGAAACAGACAGTCGCCTGACTCAATTAGAGAACGACTACAAACTGTTACAAAGTTCAAACGAAAAATGTATGCAGAAAATTGAGGTTTTTGAAGACCAAAACCGAAAATTCAATATAAGAATTTACGGACTGAAAGAGGGACTGGAACAAGGATCACCGACTGCATATGTAACCGAGCTCCTCGCAGATTTGTTTGGCCAAAACATTCTTGGGCCGCTGCCCACAGTGAGCTATGCATACCGCAACGGGCCGGCTAAAGGCAACCGGTGTATCACCGCACGGCTTAACAGTTTCGAAACGAAGAGGACTATTCAACGCCTCGTCAGTGAGAAGGGAGGGAAACTCCAGTACCAGAGGATTAACCTATACCCAGACCTGAGTGCCAAACTACGGGAGCAACGGGCTGAATTCAACGCCGTAAGAAGCCTCCTGCGCTCTGCTAATATGAAGTATGGACTGGTCTACCCAGCTAAATTCCTGATAACGTTTGAGAAGGTTACCCACGCCTTTGCTAAGGCAGAAGAGGCAATGGACTTTTACCAAACACAAATCAAACCAACTCTGGAAAGCGTCCAGACCACCGGCAACAAGTCCGCTGAATAGGCAGGTATGATGATAGCTGCAACTTGCTCCTGTGTTCAACTGCTTCTCATTTCATTATAATCTAACTCTTATAAACCGGTGACTGATGTTCAAGTTATAATGTGCTTTGATGATTACCAAGCGGATTATTGTTTCATATTAATGGACTAATTGAACACAAGGGGGAGGGGTGTTTGAAAAGAAATAAAAATAACTTGTGAAACCTCAGTTACATCGATTTTGTCACTTAATGCTTTGAATGTATTGTGCAACTTGTTACACTAGAGGGGATGTTGAGCATGCGTGCTTACTGCTCTACGTGCCACAGCTCTGCTAAATGGAGCGGAGTTGTAGGAGTCTAAAGAGGGAAATTATGATTTATCTGCTGATATTGCATATTATTATTTCATTGGCCCCCTTTTTTTTGTTGTTGTTGTTGTTGTTGTTGTTTCGGTGAGGAGAAGGGAGGAAAGTTGGGAATTAAGGGAATGGAGGTAATCTTGCCAAATCGCAATCAGGGTTTGCTATATGACATTGTAAATTACGTTAAAATATGCATAACTAAGTCCACAAAGTATATTTGGTTTGATACATATGACTACATTAATTGTTCTCTCATTAAAACGTATGCGGTCTTAACTCCAATCTAAAGATTACAAAATGTCTTGATGTCTTGAGTCGAAAAAAGGCTGATATTGCATTTCTTCAAGAAACTCACATATTAGCTGAAGATATACATAAAATTGGGAATAATATTTATAAAGTGGTGGTTTACTCATCTTCAAACAGTAAAACTAAAGGAGTAATCATTTTAATTCGCAATAACTTAAAATTAGATATTGTTAACAAAGGTCAAGATCAAGATGGAAGAATTGCTTATCATTTGCAATAGAAAGATAGCTTTGATCGCATGCTATGCACCTAACTCATATGAACCTACGTTCTTTGAATCACTTTCAAAAGTAATTTCCGAAATGACCAATTATGACTGTGAAAGAAACTTCTGATCAGCAATGTGATGAAAGAAATGGAAGACTGGAATCCGCTTAAATCAAACACCGGAGTTTATTGAGAGTCACGGCCGGAGCGTTCACAAGATATCCACACAACTTGCATCATATAGATACCTAGTCAACACTAAGGATTACACAGCAGCACAGCACAAATCTACACAGAGAATATAGGAGTGGCCTATATTCGAGCGCTTTCCATCTTAATCGATACCACAAAGGGCGGGTCTGTTAAAGCCATCTGTGCATTGGTCACACTCCCCCACAGGATGGCAGGGCCTTTTGAAAATAATCGTTTCTACGATGCATTGCGATGCGGACGTGGACGATTCGGTCTCGATGCAGTGACGGAAGATAATCGGTTATAGAGTAGTAACGTTGCTTCCTGATTTTCCGGCCGCGGCTTTACTATAACGTTTTTTCTGTCACTTTAATATCAAATCGGTCGGTGACGCAGAGATCAGGGAACAGACGTGACAGCGGCACAGCAACACGGAGCAGTCTGCTTTATCCACCAACACAAGAACACCAGTCCAGAACCGACAACAGCAGGACCCGCTCTGAATCACTCCGTGCATGTCGCTGCGGCTCAGAGACACAGGGAGGGATTTATGTTTTTCAAAAATAATCGCGTTACAATCATGTCAGGTTTTTGGTGGATTTAATTAAGTCTTGGATTGCAAAGTATGAATGTCCTCTAGCAATTTTCAGACGATATATACGTGTGTAAAGTTTGTGAAGGCAGGAGGAAAAAAGCTTCCGCGATCACCGTCTCCTCTCCATTACTCCAAGCCCCGCCCCCTCCCTGAAAATAATGAGTGACAGGCTGATAGTGACCCGATAGAAACGTTGTTATTCACTTAATCACTGAGATATAATGAAGCTAATTTAATCTCATACATTCATGGGATTTATGTAACAGTAAGACAGAGAATGTAAGTGTGCACCCACATGCAGTATTTTTGTTTGTATATGCTGTTGTAAATACTCCTGTTGTCTGCTGTGTTCAGACTCAAGTCCTGTGTGTGATGCCACATTCAGGACATTGAGAATGGAACAACTTCACACACGGAGGCTAGACCTATACAATTAATTTATTTTGGTTTATAAATTAATGTCAAGACATTTATGTAATTGATTTCTGAAGCACTTTCTAAATAATAAAAAGAGAGTTCATATGTATTTACTGCATGTATGCATTGATGAAAAATAAGCCATGTGCAGTAATATAGAAAATTGAGGATGCAACGCATTGGTATGAATCGTGATGCACCGTGATACACCGGGATATCGAACCGAATCGAATCGTTGACAGGATAATCGTAATCGAATCGAATCGTGAGACCAGTGAAGATGCACAGCCCTAATAGATAACTAGTCAACACTAAGGATTACACAGCAGCACAGCGCAAATCTACACAGAGAATATAGGAGTGGCCTATATTCGCGCGCTTTCCATCTTAATCGATACCAGACATATTAGAGACAAAGGACGGGTCTGTTAAAGCCATCTGCGCATTGGTCACACTCCCCCACAAGAAGGCAGGGCCTTTTGGCCTTTGCCCTGTTTAAATTACAAACAGGACACATAGGAAAATACTAAAATTCTCCCCTGCACAGATCTCATTAAAATATTTCCTTCACAGATCCTCCCTTTTATCAATTTATTGATAACCAATTAACATTAGTCTAAGAATATTTCAGTCACTACTTAAATCAAATAAAACGTCCTCAGAGTTGTGTGGATTCCCATTACATTAATTACATCAAAAGCAGAATAAGATTGAAACAGTCAATAACAATGGTTGAAACAGACAACCACAATAGAAAAATCATCTCTCTTCAGTGTTTGATTTCTTTTGTCAAAAAGCACAATAATAACACACATGCAATACAAAAATATAATAGTAAAATATATGTTTCAAAAACAAGATCTTTTATCATTTATCACTCAGTTAATCTCATTCATCAAACACAAATTCAAAATCAGCTTACATCTTAAAGATTTACTTCAAGGCAATTACTTATTAAAACACAATTAGAATGTAGGATTATAAGAAATCCAATTGAGGTATAAATCAGAATCATAAGGGATCCAGTTAAGATTCACAGTTAAGGTATAAATTCACAGTGATGAATCGATCAATCTGTAATCTGTAAAGGTACAGTGTCCTCAATCTTTAACATTACTTTACGTTTACTTCAATACACTTATTCAAGAGTAAGGCACTTTACTACATACATTTTATTCAAATACATTCGTTCAAAATCTGAAAAGGAAAAGTCAGACATTTTATTGTAACAACCCGAGGAAGGAAAAATCAAAAACATCTGTTCTTTATTCAAGGAAAATCAAAACATCTATTCTTTATTCTGAGTGTCAACTTTAATCAATTTATCAATCGCTGAAAGGAGGTACCCATGGTACAGGAACGGCCATGGAGACCCATGGGTCTGGGAGGTCGGCGTCGTACATCAACATTGTGTCATCTACAGTAGAATACCCCACTAGCCTCTGTGGGGCCTGGAGGGCAGTCTTGGCAACCCTGCGTATGGCTAATTTAATTACAGTGATCAAACAGGTCACTAGGATTAGCACAACCAAGATAAACACTGCAACAGTAACAACAAATTTAACCAACCCCACTCCCCAGGATCCAAGGGTTCCACTTAAATCCCCAAATGTAAACCCATGAGTTTCATGCAATTCTTTTATCCCATTAGCCGTATCATGAATCATATCCATAACTTCCGGTGTGGCATCAGAGACAAAGGAACAGCACTCCGCACCAATTACTTTACATGCGCCCCCCTGGACAGCTAAGAGGAGGTCCAGCGCCATGCGATTCTGTAGTGCTACTGTCCTAACTTCCTGCAATTATTTATGTTCAGCTAACATCGCTGTATTTGATACATTTAGATGATTTTCCACTACTTTGGATAATGCCATGATTTCCTGCTGACTAACATAAATGCCGTACCAAGGCAAAAGTAGGCTCGCTACCTGTTGTCCTTTTGTAATGGACCTGCTGTTCCTGTGTAGAGAGGGAAGTATCGCTGCAATCTCATTTGCCTCTACTTTACGGATTAAAGGAATTAGGTAGGCTAGATAACAGGTGCCATAAAAACGTCATATGGTACGCAGCCATAAGCCCGGTCGCCACAAAGTAAGTAAACTCTCTGTGGGAGGGGAATTCTGGCTAATGTTACCCTCACTATGGTATTACAGTCGCTGTGTCCCACATCCGGAGAGGTGTGAGATCCTGCTTCATTCTGGAAACAGATGGACACATTCTTCCATTCATGTACTACAATTGGGGGAACATATACTGAACAGTCACGTGTAGGGGGATTGCCTAGGGGTATTGGTTGCGTACAATCATGTATTTTAACCTCAACGGAGTCCACTGTTCTGGAGCCAAACCAGGGCACAACTGTTACCAAAGCTTCAACCAGCAAAGATGCCATGTGTGGTTGTTTTGTGCACGTTGGACTTGTGGAATTATCCGAACAGTTAGTTTGTACCAGAGCTAACTGGAATCTGTATTCAAAAGCTAGATTAATGTATTTCTTCACATATATTAGTTTTAAAAACATCAATCGTTTGAAACCGTAAGGCAGGTAATTTGTATTTACTGTCTCAACAATGAGAGAGACCAGACCCTCGTACTGTTACGGTTTATCAGAGTCTGTTGGGTATGAAGGAGTATAGCAGTCCTCAGCCTCATCGCTAATTCTGGAGTCAATATCGTTCCAGCTGACTAATTTATAGTCCGCTTTTGTGAAAGGAATTGGGCTAAACATAGGAGAATGCATGGATTCTGGCATATTTTGGCACAGCCAACAGTTGCTAATATAACGTTCATGTGCGTAGTCTAACATTAAACTTACTGCAGAATTAGTTTTAGTTCGTTTAAAAGGACTGATTAAGGCCTTTTTTGAAAAATCTACATCACCTCCTGAGTTTTTAAGTGGAGTGGATAGAACATTTGTTTTTCTATCTGGTCCAGACATTTTGCATGCAGTAGCACCTGGATTGGGAACCTGGTAATCTGGTTTCCTCACTCTACATCAGGGCTCTCGACTAACTTTTTCCCCCATCCTCCCGGAACCGTCCCGAAATACAATCCAAGCCGTCCCGAAATTAATGTGGACCGTCCCGAATTTTTTTTTCTTTTTTCTACATTATCATTAGTTAAAATCATTCAAAGTAACCTTTAACATAAATAAAAGATCATACAAATCATTAGATGATAATTCATCAACCTTTTTATTTTAGTAAATCATTCAATCACATACACAAAGGCCAAATATATTTAAACAAACACACAAACGAGAAAATTACTCTAATATTGAATCCAATCAAGTCCCATTCAATTATCAAAAAAAAATCCAACACTGTGTCCTGAAGACAGAACCCAGAGTAACCACTAACCAGGATGACAGTCTGTAACACAGTCAGGAGACCTTTACAAACGGCCCCGCCCCCTCGCACATAGACGGGACAGAGAGATCTCATCTGGATTGGAAAGCTCGAAAATACATCATAGACGCATGTTGTAGTCTTATTGCATATTAGAAACGGAGTTGGTGAAACTAAAACTGCGATATAATGTGTATGTAGCAATAATACATATGACATATATTTTTTAAATGTCTCCAGTACCGATAAAAAGTCTGATAACGTCGGAGCTTAACGTTACCACTGTCTTTAATAATTCCGGCCCGGGGCCCGTTTAATACCGGGGCTCGGTACCCATCCCTACATGGGGAGAGGCGCAGCATATTGCTAAGGACTAAATACGATGGAGGGTTCTCATCTCAGCCTTATTACTCATAGGGATGAAGAGGAGTAAGTAAATAAAGAGGCCGGCGCTCCAGGGTCTGGTTCTGCTGTGCGTTTTTGTGATGTAATGGTAAAACATTTCAGAATTCCTCCACGGGATGCCATTGTCATTGTACATCACTCAACCCGCGAAATACACATACTCAGTACATAGCTAGACCCAGAGCCATATTATATTAATCTGGCTAGAGTCTAGACCATAGAGAGCGCGAATTTGCGGACCAGGAATTCACGGGCACAGCCAGCTGGGCGGCTGTTGACAAGGAGGTTTAATAACTGTGTGCTACACAAAACGTGCAGTCGGTTTCATTTTCATCGCCGTTTGTAGTAGAGTTAGCAGGATATTTTTATTTTAACTCTCGTCCCAAATTCGTCCCAAAATAATTTTGTATCCTCCCCGACACTTTTTTTTTCGGCCCCGGGACGACGGGACGTCCTTAAGCTCAAGCCCTGCTCTACATGTTGCTTTATCCCTTATCAGTGTCTTAACCTGTTCTCTAGTGCTACACCACAGTTCTGGGGGCATGTCTTCAATGGTGTCGAGTACCCATTTTAGTCCTGTGGTCAACATTGTTTTAGTGAGTTTCTCCTTTATAGTCAAGTTCATTCTCTCAACCTGGCCTGAGCTCTGTGGGTGATAGGGAACATGCAATTGCCATTTGAACCCTAACACTGTAGCTAGACTCTGGGTTATCTTAGAAACGAATGCTGGACCTCTGTCACTGTTAATTCCTGTGGGCACACCAAATCTAGGAATAACATCTTTGAGAAGACACTTTACAACTGTTCTAGCGTCTTCTTTTCTGGTAGGGTAGGCCTCTACCCATTTGGAGAACTGGCACACTATTACCAAAATATATTTGATTCCTTGGCATGGTGGCATATGTGAAAAGTCAATTTGCATATTTACAAAGGGCCCCGAGGGGGGCGGTAAGTGTTCATGCTGAATTTGACCACTTCTTCGTCTTGTCTGCTGGCATATCATACATCTGTCTACAAGGGTCTGTGTAGCTAGTGTGATGCCTGGAGCAAACCATTGGGACTTTATAATCCCATTCATCCCTCCTTTTCCTACATGTGATTTGCCATGTGCAACATGTGCCAAAACATGGAGGAACGAACGTGGACAAACCATCCGTCCGTCTGGGTGGAGCCACAAGCTGGACTCAGCGTGAAGTGTACAACCTCGTTTTAGCCATAAATCTTTCTCCCTAACATCAGCGCGGGCTTGCATGTCCGCGACATCATTAAAGGAAGGCAAAGAAATGGGTTCTGCGGATTGTGTCAAGGGGCATTGGAGCACCATAGGAGAGCAGGAAACTGCTGCTTGTTTAGCCGCGGTCTCGGCATTTCCACGCGAAATAGGATCATCAGAATTTGTGTGAGCAGCACACTTAACTACTGCTAGCTGTGTAGGGAGCATGATAGCGTCTAATAGCTGAGCTACGAACGCATGATGTTGAATAGGCTTACCGGCCGATGTTAAGAAACCGCGCATTTTCCACAAGACACCAAAATCATGGCACACACCAAATGCATACCTGGAGTCTGTGAAAATGGTTGCAACTCTATCTTTAGCCAAAATACACGCCCTCAGCAGAGCATACAACTCTGCAGGCCTGAGCCGACGTGCCATTTGGCAAGGCCCGGCTTTCTAAAACTTCCCAGTCATTTACAACGGCATCGCCTGCTAAGTGTACTGTGTCAGACGGCCTGCTCGCAGACCCGTCTGTGTATAGAATCAGATCTGAATTAGGGATAGGAGTTTGCAACATATCAGTTCTGGGGGAAGAAGATATGTCAATCGTTGTGACACAGTCATGTGTTATCTCAAAATCTGAAATTGGCACCAGCGTAGCTGGGTTTAGAGGGGGAGAGCGTTTAAGTGTGATGTGTGGGCTTGAAAGAATTATTGCTTCATAACCAGAGCGCCTTGCTGCTGTCATATGATGAGTAGCAGAGGTGTTCAGAATATGCAAAACTGCATGTGGGACATGTACTACACAGTCACTGGCCAGTACAATGGGAGAGGATTGTTTGATAACAATTGCAACTGCGGCCACTGCCCGCAGACATGAAGGCATACCGAGCACCACAGGGGAGAGTCGAGATGAGTAGTATGCAACAGGCCGGAAATTAGAGCCATGCTTCTGTACCAAGATGCCCGTTGCAAAGCCCCCCTTCTCATGGACATGCAGGTGAAACGGCTGATGGTAATCAGGGAGCCCCAGGGCAGGAGCTGATGTCAGGGCTCGCTTTAAGTCCTGAAAAGCTGTGTGCATGTCCTCAGACCATTGAACAATGTTAGGAGCAGCCTGCAGAGTGGCAGCACGCAAGACCGAGTCCATTGCAGCGTACTCGCATATCCAGTGTCTGCAATAGTTAGCCATGCCCAAAAAAGACAGCATGTCTTTCTTTGTGCGGGGTGGTGCCACTTTGTTCAAAAGGAAAATCCTTGCTGGCGAGAGGAGTCGGTGTCCATCCCTCAGAATGTGACCCAGACACGTGGCCTCAGTCTGGCAGTACTGCAACTTAGCCAGGGATGCTCTGTGTCCGCATTCAGAAAGTCTTTTCATGAGCAGAATGGAGTCGATGCGACATGCGTCCATGTTGGGAGAAGCTAACAACAGGTCATCTGCGTACTGAAGCAAGGTACTACCTCCTGTAAGGACCAAAGTGTCCAGATCTCTCTTAACCGCTGCTGCGTACACCGTAGGCGACTCGACGTACCCCTGTGGGAGGCGCGTGTATGTGATTTGTTTACCTTTAAAAGTAAATGCAAACAGATACTGGCTGTCTGGATGCAGAGGAACAGAGAAAAATGCTGAACACAAATCAATTACTGTGTAACATTTCGAATCTGACTGTAGTGATGCAATAATTGAATTAGTGTCAGGCACTATAGGAGCTGTTGGAATGACAATAGCGTTAATAGCTTGCAAATCTTGGACAAAACGCCACTCATCAGGGCGATTGTGTTTAGGTATCGGCAGAATGGGAGTGTTACATGGGCTGCTTGTGTATCTTAACACGCCCTGATCGAGCAGAGATTGGATGACTCCTTCAATTCCCAAAATGGCTCTATGGGGTAAATTGTACTGTCTGATAGCTGGCAATCTGGCATTGGCTTTAAGTGTGACTCTGTGTGGAGGGGCTGAACAAACAAACCCCACATGATTCTTGTGTTTAGCCCATAATGTGGCAGGAACCTCAGAAAAATCTGAAGGGGGTCCGTATTGTGTGGATTCGGGTGGCTGTAAATGAAGAAATGTGCTTTGAGGGAGAGAAAGTTGCTCAGAGAGACACAGCATGTAATGTTCTTCTCCGAGGTTAATTAGATTGTGTGTGTGTGTGTGTGTGTGTGTGTGTGTGTGTGTGTGTGTGTGTGTGTGTGTGTGTGTGTGTGTGTGTGTGTGTGTGTGTGTGTGTGTGTGTGTGTGTGTGTGTGTGTGTGTGTGTGTGTGTGAGGGAGAGAAGCTTTTGCAGCCCTCAGCAGAGCATGGCAGTGGGCTGCCATGGCCCCCACTTCCTTAGGTTCACTTCCTGAAGTGACTGCTAGTGTGAGGTGAGGGATCGTGTCTGCAGCATAAAAAGCCTGCTGTGTGGGTGTGAGCCTAACAGGCAATGCGCACCCCTGGGGTCCTAAAAATAGAAAGAGTTCACATTCCAACTGATCTGAGCTGTTGCAAAAACCTCTTACTGATAGCGCATAGTCATCTGATGGGTTAAAAGCAGCTGTGCAGTGACAATTCAATACAGGCCGCATAAGGGACATTAAAGAAGCACACACAAGGGAAATGCTAGCAATTTTCTGAATTCCTGTTGTTGAGAAAACAGAAATCATGTTGAAATCTGGAAATGACCAACAATAAAGGTTGTCCTGAGATGATTGAATGAATAGGACAGCTTCATAGACTTTGCTGTCAGGAATAGTCAAAAACAATCCGTCTGGAATGCAATGTATTGTTGCTTGTAATTTACAAAGCAAATCTCTGCCCATTAGATTAATAGGACTTCCATCTGAAATAATGAAAGAGTGTTGGACATGTGATCCTTCAATTGAAATATTAGTTTTCTCTGAAACGGGCTCGGACATAGGAATGCCAGAAACTCCCATTGTTGTAACAAAATTATTGGTTGCTTCACACACTTTTTCCTTCGTGCGCACTGCTGATAATGTTGCTCCGCTGTCAATCAAAATGTCTACCGCCTTACGGTAAATCAACGGGCATAATCGGATCTTCATGCGGGTTATTGGAAAGGCGAATTGTTGCTGCTTGAATGGGGAAATGCTGTGAATCTGACCCTATTTCTTCATGATGGCACCTCTATCTTCTTTGCTGACCGTTTTTTCCCTGTTGGGCCTGCCTGTCGTATTGACTGTTAAGGGGAGGCAGTAATGCCAGGTGTTGGAGGGGGGGCTGGGGGAGAGCAGGCAATGTATCCTGCCGTGCTCGCCAGCGCTGCTCGCACTGCTCCACCCAGTGATCCGTTCCACCACAGACGTGACACGGCATCAACTTTTTGGAATTTTTATTCTGCTGCTGTCTGCCCTTGTCTTGATAACCCTGTGATCTTCCCTGATTTTGATACTGCTGTGTGCGGCTTTGTCCCTGAAACTGCTGGGAGTT
Organism: Pseudochaenichthys georgianus; assembly: GCF_902827115.2. Lineage (NCBI taxonomy): Eukaryota > Metazoa > Chordata > Actinopteri > Perciformes > Channichthyidae > Pseudochaenichthys > Pseudochaenichthys georgianus. Next base: position 1,215,007 of record NC_047525.1, on the reverse strand, counting down.
ATCCGCACTCTGATAAGCCTGTGTATTTTGAGGCAACTTTTGCATCAGCTGGGCAATTTTGGGGGTCAGAAATATCTGATTTCTGTGCAGCGCGCGCATTGTGGCTAATGTTATTTTCCATGTTTTAATTTGCCAGTCCGGGGTAGCCATCATGTAGGCCTGAGCTGTTTCAGGGATTAAATTATGTAACAAAGTCTGTATGGCGAACAAATCATTGCCCTCTCTTTTAATGCCCGCATTATTATCCCACACTGTCATGAAACGCTGGAGAAATTCTGGGACAGTTTCTGTTGGGTTCTGTACGCAAGCCATCACTAGCGAAAAATCTGTGTGAGTTTTGGCGCATGCTCTGATTGCAACAGCAGCTACAGTCTGGATCCACATATCACGCGTCTGTGTCACAGGCCAGTCACCTGCAGGCGTACAGGCAGGGAATTTGAATTCCTCCCTACACGTGGGCCAATCTGCCTTGTATGTTAGGATTATCAGCTGTTTAACATCATGAACTAGACAGTTATAAACTGAGCAGACATTAGTCAACCACGACAGATACTCATCTGGGCTTTTAGTGGGACTTGGAGCGTGATTAGTGACATCCATGACCTCAGCGGGTGTCCAAGGCTTATAAACTGGAATCTCTCCTATCGGTATTTTCGGTGCTGTCACAGCTTCAGCAGAATTATTATCCTGAGATGTTCGCAGTCTTGTGACAATTCTATACGGGACATATGTTTTAAAACTGGTGCCGTACGGCGTGTTTGGATTGTGTAACATTTTCATTGCGGAGCCAGAAGTCGGGGTGTGTAATGAGCTGCTATCTGGCATTTCGTCTCCACTGTCCGCTGCACTTTGTTCCTGCTGGTCACTTTCTTGTTGTCTATACTGTCCTGCCTGATATGTCAACCTATTTTGATTCATGATAGCTGCAGCTGACATTAATAGATCATCCTCTGAGTTTCTTGCCCCAGAATTTGAGAGTCCTATCGCGGGAATTATTTGTGTACAGAGAGCTACAGCCTGCTTTTCGTCCAGCAGCCCAGTGTCTGTTAGAATGGAAATTAGCTGAGCTGTGCTGGGAGATTTCCCTTGTCTTTTCAGCCAATCGTACATAACTGATTTCGCAATGGCTGTAACGTCCTTTCCGTGTCTTTCCTTAATTCTGGACATGTTCTCTGATTTAACATCAAAAGCAGCCTCTAGGCTAAGCAAATGACAACTAGCTGCGCATTTAGAAACTCGATCACTCAAAGCTTTGAGTTCAATGGAGCCTCGCTCGGTGCCAACTGATTTTTCATTTTTTCGCTCATCATAACCTCTTTTTTCTGCAATAGTCTTCCAAGCTTTAACACATTCCTTCATGTACATTACATCCCAGGAGCAATTCGCCTCATGTTCAATTAATTTGAATGCCTGCCACAACACGGCCATGTCAAAAGTGCCCGTTAACGGCCAATCAAACAGAATCTTTCCTTTCTGACTATTCTGTTGTGAATGCTCACAAAGTAACGATGTGAACGGCATAACTTTAGTCCATTCCAAGGTTCTTCCTACAATTCCAGATGGCAACTTAGGGGAAAACATGTGCTTGTAATGGCTGTCTGTAATAGGATTTTTTGTAAGTGTGTTGGTGCGTGAATTATTTGTCCTCTTACCAACCGAATCGTTTGTGGAGACAGTATTACCCATGTTTAACGGTTAGTACAATAAAACAAACACTGCAACAACTATCAGCGTGACAAAAACTCTTCCAGCTTAGTTTTAATCCGAATTTAGGGAGACTTTCAGAGGGGGTTAGAGAAATATCTGTTTAATTATGAGAGCCTTCTTACTCATAATCTTGTATTCAGCAATCCATATATGACATTCTCACACCACGTACAACCACTTTCTTTAGTTCAAAAATGGCAATAATCGCGGAAATAATAACTATTTAGTACTGTTCCAATCTGTTGAAGAGCAATAACTAATTTTATTCTCAAATCAACAACCACTATGCTTATTTTAGTGGTGCTTTGCTTTTTTCGTCCAAAAGCATAGACTTTAATTTTTTCTCACCGTTTCTTCCCAAAAACACAACAGCTAAATTCAGCAATTCATATATGACATTCTCATACCACGTTCAACCACTTTCTTTAGTTCAAAAATGGCAATAATCGCGGAAATAATGCCTATGTAACTGTTCCTCTCTCTTTGTGTGCATGCGCTCTCCACAGGGGGAGAGTCGGCAACTCAGCAGAAATGCTGTTGATTTAAGGAGTTTACCCTCTGACATCTCCCGATTTCAGCGATTTGTTTCAATACAAATATATCACATTGCTTCTAATGCAGAAACTCCACTTTACTGATGCTCTCTTTCAAGGTCTCTCCGAATATTTGCTGTGTGTAATTGTCCAGTGATTTAATTCCGAGAATCACACACAGAGGAAATCGATGAAATTCGATATTCCGAGGTTATTTATTAGCCCCAAATATTCTTATTGTTTTTACATGGGCCGTGTTTGCTCCGTAAGCACATGCTCCAGCAACAATCACGGGGGAAATCGGCCAGGACAACGTCCCCTTTTGACACCGATTCCCGAGGTTATGATTAAGCCTCCGAATGTAAATGAGTAGAGAAACCAAAAAAAAATTGCAGCAGCTCAGTTCTTTCAGGAAATTTATAATACCGTCAATCACAGATACTGGCAAGCCAATCTCAAAATAGAAATGTACTTACCAGCCTCTGAAGATATTTTGGTATGCTGTTCGTGACGCCAATGTGTGAAAGAAACTTCTGATCAGCAATGTGATGAAAGAAATGGAAGACTGGAATCCGCTTAAATCAAACACCGGAGTTTATTGAGAGTCACGGCCGGAGCGTTCACAAGATATCCACACAACTTGCATCATATAGATACCTAGTCAACACTAAGGATTACACAGCAGCACAGCACAAATCTACACAGAGAATATAGGAGTGGCCTATATTCGAGCGCTTTCCATCTTAATCGATACCAGACATATTAGAGACAAAGGGCGGGTCTGTTAAAGCCATCTGTGCATTGGTCACACTCCCCCACAGGATGGCAGGGCCTTTTGGCCTTTGCCCTGTTTAAATTACAAACGGGACACATAGGAAAACACTCAAATTCTCCCCTGCACAGATCTCATTAAAATATTTCCTTCACATTGACATTATTATTGGTGGTGATATGAATGCTGTAATTAATCCATTGTTAGATAGATCAAGGAATACCCAAAGCAATTCATCAGCTAACCTAGCATTAAGTACCATTAAAAATAACTATGCGTTGGTAGATATATGGAGAGTAAGGCATCCTATATCAAAATAGTTTACTTTCTTTTCTAAGAGGCATCTTACATTTTCAAGGATAGACTATATTTTAATCTCCTCTAAACTTGTAGATTTAGTTCAAAATACTGAAATATCACATATGTCAATATCAGACCACCACGCCAATGTATGCACCTTTTTTCTCTCTAAGGAGAACAATCGAGCTGCAAGATGGAGATTCAATTTAACATTATTACAAGATTCACAATACTGTCAACAGCTTAAATCGGCTTAAAATAGTTTATGTTGTTTAATTATAATTCAGTTAAAGGTGTTAGGCATGTATGGAACGCTGTAAAAGGTTATGTTCGAGGCAACGCCATAGCGTACTGCTCAAACCGAAATAGGGAAGAGCTCAAGACAATCGTGGATCTAGAATGTACATTATTATCACTGATTAGAGAACTACAGGAACATTATAATTCAGATAAAGAGATAGCATTATGCAAAGTTAAAGCTGAACTCAATGCGCTACTTACCAAGAGAGCTACATTTCTGATTCATAGGGTAAGAAACACAGAATATCTAGATGGAAGTACACCGAGCTCCCTGCTGGCAAGTAAACTCCGAAATAACGAGCAGCTGGCCCAAATATCCTCAATTATGAATAATGATGGCATTGTCCTTTATGATCCAGTTCGTATTAAGATAAGATAAGATAAGATGAACCTTTATTAATCCCCGAGGGGAAATTCAGTTGTACAAAGCAGCAACAGGGTAAGCGTGAAAAAAAAACAGTACAGCAAAGATTCACACAGATCAATAAAATCTAAAATCTAAAATAAATAACATAAAATCAAAATCAAAATCATGAATTTGAACAGTTCTATAAACATTTATATACATCTCAAGTACAGACATCAAAGGCAGAGTTAGAACATTTCTTTGTGGATCTGAATTTACCACATCTATCCCCTGAGGACATTGATCGCTTAGATTGTGAAATAACACTTAAAGAATTATCTGAAGCATTGGAAGACATGAACCTTGGCAAATCCCCTGGTATAGTTGGTATCCCTCCGGAATTATATTCCCAGTTTTGGCCTGTTTTAGGACCAATATTATTGGAAATGATTCAGGTAGCACTTAAAGAAGGACATTTCCAAAAGGACATCAATACAGCTATAATTTCTCTCATACACAAGAAGGGGAAAGACCCAAACTTATGCACAAGTTTTAGACCAATATCATCTATAAATTCAGAAATAAAACTTTATGCAAAAGTAATAGCTCGACGATTGGAGAAAGTCCTTCCGACATTAGTTCATTATGACCAAACAGGCTTTATGAAAAACCGATTCTCATCTGACAATATCAGGAGACTTACTGCATGTTATTCATTTTGCAGCAGACATAACATCGCCTTGCGCCGTATTATCAGTTGATGCTGAAAAAGCTTTTGATAGGCTAGAATGGCCATTTTTGTGGCATACAATGCAAATAATGGGTTTTGGGACAACATTTATGATTATGGTGAAGATCCTATATAATAATCCAAGTGCTATGGTTCTGACAGGCAATCAGTGGTCACCTAGATTTCCAATTCTACGTGGCACACGGCAAGGCTGCCCTGTCTCCGTGCTTCTGTTTGCAATTTCTCTAGAACCGTTTGCACAGAAAATAAGACTATCCAAAGAAGTAAAACAGATAGTTGTAAAAGACACAGACCACAACATTTTGTTATATGCGGATGATCTACTACTGTACTTGGACGAGGTACCAACTACGCTTCCTAAGCTGTTAAATATTTTTACCCAATTTACTTCAATATCTGGTTACAAGATCAATTTGAATAAATCATGTATCTTACCCCTCAATAGTGCCATGGTTGAACTAAACTTAAATACAGAATTGCAGATTGTCCAACAATTTAAGTATTTGGGAATTGATATATATGCCTCATTAGACACAATAGTAGTAAAAAACTACAAAAGAATGTATACAACAATTAAAGATGACCTAAAAAAGTGGATTAATATAACAATTTCTTTAGCAGGACGAATTTCAATCATAAAGATGAATGTTCTACCAAGAGTCAATTTCTTAGCTAGTATGTTGCCTTTATCTCCACCAGACGGTTTTTGGGACAAACTTCAGAATAGGATTTCAAAATATATTTGGAAAAACAAATACCCAAGAATCAAAGATACAAAGTTTTACAATATGACAAAAACAGTGGAGGCCTTAATGTTCCCAATCTCGAGCTCTATTATTATTCCTTCACGCTTCGAGCCTTGAAAAACTGGATTGATGAAAGCACCAATGTACCTTGGATTAAAATTGAAAGAAGTATAGTCTATCCCCTTAAACTTGGTGATGTCTTATTTTCTGCCATGTCGCCATATGACTGTATGCAAACATTTGGACCAATTATTGGGCAAGCCGTGAAATAAACCCAGGTATTGTCTGAGCAGTATTCACATATCTGCTCAAACAGCCTTATCCTGCATATTTCTAACACACACACATATTTATCATTAACAGAAGTTGATTGTTCCTTTTAGCTTAAGGGCTTCTGTGAACTTCCTTTCACCTCGAAGTCCGCGTTTACTGACTATTGTCTCTCTTAACTGTGTGACTCAATTCTCAAGGCCTGCAGGATGCGCATCATTAACTTAAGAAGAACTTAACCATTATATCTGGGGGAAATGTCCCTCGCAGTTCCCTTGTTAATTTGCAAAGATCATTAATGATTAACCAAGACCCTCATGGCCCCTCACTGCAACAAGACTTTCTGACAAAACATTTAACGGAAATCAGGTTTTAAATCTTTTCACTCAAAACAGAAATCACAAGTAATTCTGCATTTTACCTACTTACAGATAGCCAAAAAACCACCCTTTTGATCACACATAAAAGTGGAAGAAAAAGACTATTGCGCTATTGCTACTTTTAAGAAAAAGGGAACATTGTTTCAGGAATCTATAAAAAACCTCTATATTTAAGAGGAAAAATGTACTTTGTTCCTTCAACTATTAACACACAGGAATATATAAAACCACACATATATTAGGGATAACATGATGCAATACACCTCTTATATACTGTATGGGTGACATTAAAATGAATATACCAAAAATATGCTGTATCAAATTTTCTGCATAATACTTTACATCAATTTCCACACCGCCCATAGGCAGGCTGCAGAGATCTAGAATGGGTCTGAATTCCCCTGTCTTCTTGGGAACCAGGAGGTACATGGAATAAAGCCCCATCTCCCTGTGCTGAGGGTGCACAACAGACACCGCCTGTTTTTGCAACAGGGCCTGAATCTCTGTTGATCCTCCTGGGATGATAGAATTGCCTCTCTTTAAGCCCCTGCATGGAGGAGGGACGCTGCAGAACTGGAGTGAGTAACCCAGTCTCAGTGTCCCGTCCATCCTAATGTAGCACGCTCTGGCGGCCCGCTCCGCCGCCAAACCTTCCATAAAAGGAAGATTGGCTCATGGGGGGCTGACACAGAAAAGGCCGATTTTCTACAGAGGTCCTTGAACGCACCGCGGCCCGCCCTCAGGGGCCCGCGCGCCCCGTCATAACGCCGTCTTCACGCGGATGGTGAAAATTTATCAATCACACTAGGCGAGGTGTGTTTTCTGCAACACGCCGGTGTCAGTACCATATGTGTTCGCCCTACCATATGTGTTCGGGGTCCGTCGCTTACCAATGACGTCACGCATTGTGATTGGCTGTACGGTAATCGCACGCTGATTGGTGTAACTAGGGGGGCTGACTAGGGTATACCGGGGGTCTGATCAAAGGATGAAGCTGTTAACGTGCTGCTACCATAAACTGGCTGTAGCCCACAAACTGAAGCAGAATGATCAAGTTATTAGGGCTGTCCCAATACCATTTTTCGGGCTCCGGATATTTGGTAGTAATCAGCAGCGAATATTCGGCCCGTGCGGGGAGGGGGCGTAGTAATCAGCAGCGAACCGCTTCAACACGTGTATTTCGGTTTATTCACGGCATTCAATTTGTTATTCTACAGTATTGTTGTTTTATAGTTATTTGTTAATGTAACCCAATTTGTGTTATTTGAAATTGAAAAGGATATCGCATTGTGTGTGTTACTTTCGTTGCAGTTGTATATGACTTAAGTGTCATTTGGCTTGGCTTCCTATTTATGGACATGCTTTTATTTTGAAGGAGAGGTAGCGCTGTTGACAGGAAGTTGTTGTTGCTATGGAAACAACGTGACGGAGTTTAACGGAGAAAAGTAGTATCTACAACATATAAAGACGGAGAAAGTAAACGATAACGTTTATGGTTAAGTGTTAGCACCCCCCGAAGAGGCACAAGCTCTTACGTCGATATTGGAGATTTCAATAAATTCAATTTGAGAAAAAAAACGAAAAAACAAACAAAACGAATATCCGAATAACGAAATTGAAACCTGAGTAGTACTCCAACGGACGAATATTCGGACATTATAATATAATAAAGTTATAATAAATAATAACAAACTCCAGTGTTATAATTCCATATTCATAAATAAAATGACATGGAAATAACATTTTCTTGGCTCTGGACTTGTACTCTACATAATTATGTTGAGCTCATGGTAATCTAATTCAATAAACAATAACTGCAATGAACAGATTTTTCTGACTCGTAAAATCATTGGATATGGTGTAATTTGGTAAATGATTCTGTGTTGAAAAATGTATATCTTTAAAAACTGCGTTGGTGTATTATACCAGGCAAGGTGTGTTTTCTGACAACAGCCTGCCGGCAATACCCGTAGTGTTTTGACCGCACTTTCTGCGGTTTATTCCTCTCACATGCACACGCCCACCTGCTGGCTCCTTTACTGGAGTTTACAGCGGGGCAGGGAGTGTGGGACAGTGTTCTTTCCTCTGAGGATGAGCAAGAAGCAGCATATGCCAAGCTGCGACTACACCTCACCCACGTGACCAAGGAAATCAATCCAAAGGGCCCTTCCGTAAACACGGGGGGTCCCAGGAGATCAACACGGTCTTTTTGGAAAGTGCCATGCGGCGTGATCCCCCAGGGAGATCACACGGCAAGCAGCGGTAGACCACACCGTAGACCAAGCTACTAATTCGGCCGATGCTGCGGCCAAATAATCGCTCTGATCTGGTGGGGTGGGGGTATCTTGCGGCTCTTAGCAAAGAGCGAGATGTCCAACACACCCGTGTTTATTTGCAGAGGCTCTCTGCCCAGCCTGCTGCCTGCTGGAACCAGATGGGCGCTCCGCCGCCATGGTCATCACCTAGGGGGAAGTACAGCCCTGGGCGGTAGACTTCCATGGACGCCGGACCCGGAAGTGCCCGACAACGGCAAACGGAGCCATCCGCCCCGCTGGAATGGCAAACGTGAATGGGGAACGTCAATGGCACCGCCTCGGCCATATCCTGGTCCCCCAAACACTCGAAGCAGAGGTGGTGGGGATCGGCGCCCGCTATTTAAGCCAGGGCACGAAGGACAGGCCCGGGTCTCTAGAAGTGGTGGCCTCGAACGTATGATAACTCTTTCTTCTTCTTTCAAACGTTTCACTTTCTCTGCTTGAGTTGTTGCTCGCTCGCTGAAGAAAAAAGGATGACAGTCAGGAGGTGTGGCAGCCTTTTGATACGGTGTACTTGCACGCGCATTCAGGTAGGCCCGCCCCGGGGGCCGGCTACGTTTATAGAGTGGCGAAGTCACACCCATCTACTTCCGGTCCATGGGACCTTATTTCGGAAAAATAATGTATTGAAGTCAATGAAGAGAGAAAACGTATCTTTCCATCCCGTTTGAATTGTGCCATGAATTACACATATGATGTTTGTCAATCTTAAAAAAGAATTTCTATGTCAAAAAAGTCACAGTTTGTCGTAAAACTGTTGAAATATAAGACTATGAAAAATACGCAACTAGAAAGACTACAAATCCCAGAGTCGCGTAAGTGATGTCACAATTGTTTTCCTCCACTAAGAGATAGCTAAGATCAGCACCATATAGATATAATCTATCTATATGGCGCTGACTAAGATAAGATAACTTTAACAAGATGCCTGTGTGCTTAGTACCAGGTTGTTATCATACCAGCAATGGGTCTTGCTCGTTCTTTTGCTTCCCGTCTGATGAAAGGACCAGGAGTGCCTGGATCAAGTTTACTACCTAGCTAGTAGCTAGCACGTTAGTTAGCATTACAGCCTTGTCATTTGTATTAGCCTTAATATGAAGTAACATTAAGTAACCCAAAATTCAGAGAGAATCAAAGGAAGGCAGGCAGGCAGCTTTGCATGACATTCTTCTGGACGTGTTTCATTGTGGTGATAGTGAGGGTAGTCAATCGTTTTGTTGACAAGACAGTAGTGACGGCCATCTTGGTGACGTGTGTTGTTCTGTGAGACCAGAGATGTAGTTCATTGAGCGTTTCACACAAACAAATGTGTTACTTCACAGTTTTACAACACTTTTATTTCTTTTTTACTTGCAAAATTATCTTTTAAATTGACAAACATCATATGTGTAATTCGTGGCACAATTCAAACGGGATCGAAAGATAATCTTTCTCCCTCCATTGACTTCAATACATCATTCTTTCGAAATAAGGTCCCATGGAGGTCCACCGGAAGGGGAGGGATTTCGCCACTCTATAGATATCTCAGTCAGTGAATGCTTGCATGGTATGGTTATAGAGTCCAGTAGAGGGCGGAGCCTGTGTGAGATATAACGTGTGTTTTGCAATTGCAGTCGGCAGATGTGTTGCAGATGAGTGTTGAAAACTAGGCTTAAACTTAAGAGGTGAAAGTTATGATTTGCTTTGCTGACTGGAACCGTTCAAAGATCAGTTGCTCCCTACTGACTGTGTTTTGTGTTAAAATGTTTTTAAGAATGCAACGATTTGTTAAGTGCCTGGTTAACTAGCATGGTTGATGTTCCAAGACAGTTTAGATTTGTTTTTAACAGAGAGAAAGTTGTTCCAGAGTGATGATGAACGTGAAGACTGACTCAATGAGGGGTATTTTATACCATTTAAATTCCTCGGAAGAACAAGGCACTGCTGTGTCACTGTGATCTGAAAAGGAAAGGGTTCCTCATTCAGTACCTGGGTGACCTTTTAAAATAGCATCTTTCACCCCAACAGTGCAACACAAAGGGCTTTACAAATAAGCAAAGCTAACATCAAAAACATTCTTGTAAAAACACCACCACAAGGAGGAAGGAACAACAACTTTAAATCATTAAAAGGTATAAAACCAGACAATATTGAAGATATGCGTTTGGATTTGTAATTTAACAGTCAACAAGTCTCTAGTCTCTGTAAAGTCAGCTAGATCCATAGGGTATAGCACCACAAAAGGGTGTGTGGTGAGAATGGGAACAGTTTATAGAGCGGCTGTGAGGATCTGAGGGTTAACAGAGGATCATAAAACAATAGCGAGCAGGGCAAATTAGTGTCTTCAAAATTAAGAAAGGTACTTTTAGTCAAAGTCGGCAAGATGACTACAATAAAAGCAACGTTTCCTTTATCTTGCTGTTCAGTAAAGATCTCACTTATTTAACAAATTATTATAAGCCGGTTTGGTCACCAAATGAGCTGATCACTACAAGACCATATTTCACAGTTTAGCAAGATAAGGTGACTGTTATTTTTTGGGAGTTCAGTCTTATCTTCCTTTAGTTTCAGGAAGTGCTAATTCTCATGTTGGACCCAGAGTCAGTCAGATTGGACAGAGAGTTTGGGTTGTCTCATTGACACATATAGCTGAATATCGTCAGCTTAACTGTGCACATTCAGGTCATGCCGATTGATTATGAAACCCAGTGTCAGCATTAAGGGGGACGAATTGGACATTTTCAGGCAGCAGCTTTGGACAGGACGCCAGAAAACAGAGACTGTCCTCAAAAAAAGGACATCAGATCAGCTAAGTTAAAAAAGTGGGAATAATGTTTATTTATACAGTCTATGGATATAACCAGTGAGAAATTGGTTTTATGATTCTGTCAAAAGTTTAAGGCTTTTGGTAGTGTTTTTGTATCTCATTGTGGACATAGCAAGGGTATGTTTTGCTCATATCTAGTATGTTGCTAAGCTAGGCTAACAATGACCTAGCAAATTGTGTTTGAGCCTTTCATCTCACTCCCAACAACAAAACAACAAACAAATGTGTCGTTTACTTACTGTCTGTATATGTGACCTGCTCCATCGAAATCAGTCGCATTGACCCAAGACACATTTTGAGTTGTATACACTGTTGGAAAGAGGAGATTCCTAGTTTTCTAATGATATCAGGATTGTTTTTGTACTCCAAATATTAAGCAAAATATATCACATTATGCTAGTGGATGCTAGTGGATCGCCGGAGCTGTTAGATTAACATTAACATGCTTATTGTAGTTATAAGTGCACTGCCTTGCGGCCTGTAGCACCATATGGAAAGGAGTGAGCAGAGAGGGTAAAGTTGTCGATTCTTGTTCTGTTTTGTGTGACTATCTTCCTCACACTTTCAGAGACTTTCAGTTGCGCGTGCTGCTAAAGAGACGCGCTACCATGTAAACGCGCTACCATGGAAACCAAACAATGGTGTAGCTGTATTAAAGTCCGAGTGGAAACAGTCCTGAGTAAATCTGATTTTGTCAGAAATCGGAAGAAATGCGGGAGAAATATGACCCCGGGAGGGGGCAATGAAATCGGGAGTCTCCCGCGAAAATCGGGAGGGTTGGCAAGTATGATTACTGGTCTGGGGGAAGCTCGCGAGTGTGTGTGTGTAATGTTGCTTTTGTGTGTATTGTGTTTTTTTCCCGGGGAAAACCCTCACGAGAAACACCGGCTGTTGTTACGCCTGCTGTGACGTTAAGTTACTCCGTTCTCCGCTTGTAATTATGCCGTTAAGCTTCAAAGTTGTATTTATCATCTGAATTTGCGGAAACAAGTTTAATATTCTGAAAGCCAAGACTTTGTTTAATTGAAATCAGATGAAAACAAACTGTAACGCACCCTGCCGTGTTATCTATGATCACTATACGCCTTACATTAATAATTTCAGCGGAGGGAGGGGGAGCGGCGCTGCGGAACAGCAGAGTGGCGAGTGAGAGGCGAGCTGTCATCTTCCTTTTACGAGCTTCAAAAATGTACTTATCGTGTGATTTTGGAAATAAAAGTTTCATATTCTGAAAGCCAAGACTTTGTTTATTTAAAATCAAACAAAACACCCGAACCCCGAAAAACTATTGTTTTACGCAAATCCACGTTTATTTAGAAATGAGCCGTTGCGACTTCCGACTGATTTCGATAGAGCGGGTCACATATATATATATATTTTTTTGATCTACACAAAATGTAGGATGTATGCCTGTGTTCACGCTGAGTGTGTTGTATAGAGTTAGCTTCATCCCGCCGTGCTGAGCCTCTCTGAGCAGGTATTGCATTGTGATAAGCTACAGGATCCCAGGGGTTTAATGGTGTATGCGGGTGTGAATATGTATGTGTGTATCTGTGTGTGGGTGCAGGTGTTAGAAGGGATTGATGTCTTTATTATTTACAGGTAGGTTTTAAAGTTTCAAAGCTTCCTCTGGCGCTCGGTGCTCTCCCAAAAGACGAACATTGATGTTTTACTTTCCAATGAGTTGTTTAAGAATAAAAGGCACAAAAAGAAAGAGGCAGAGGTGCTGAAAGGATGCTACCCATCAGAAAGCCAATACTGTGGAGAAGTGGAGGTGTTTTACGTTAATGGATTTAAGAGGATCGAATTATATATAGCTCAATACTCTCTAGTCTAAAGGACACTTTTTTCCACTTTAATGAATATTAAAAAATGAACTTCAAGCAAATCAGTTCTTTGCAGTCTCTGAGTTTTAAGCAATGTCCTGCATAATGATGACTTCTATCTAAATAAATGAGGCACACACACAGCAAGATGAAGAATGTGCTATCAGATGTGTCCAACTTGTCTTATCTGTTTGGAAAACTAACTTTCTGCCTGGCTGGAATCAATTAAATGCAGCAGGGCGAAGCTATGTGACATCATAGCTGCTCGTAAATGAAGGTTTTCACAGAAACACCCGTCAGCTGACCAGACTTGCTAATGATATCCATCATTTCCACATTACCTCATTTCCATATTTAGAAGTGATTACCTCCATTCAGCCGTTGCCCAGGTGACCCCAGTGACTGACATTAGCGCTGCTATTCAACTTAGCTCATTGGTTTGATTGATTAGCGCCGCCTCTGAAGGAAGCTAGGGATGTGCTGGGTATTGATTCAGCATTAACATATGTTAGAGCCTGACCCTTTCTCTCTCTGTGTGCTGTATGACATGCTGATGTCCCAGTTAACTAGCACATTTCTCCCAGGATCAGGAATCATTACCCTCTGTACACAGGGTCGGCGTCATGGGGGGTCATTCGCGGGCCATGCCCCCCCCAAAGCAGGGTGGGCAAGCCTTGCCACTTTGCCGTTTTTTTCTTTTTTTAATCATATAAGTGAAAACGTTTCCACTAAAGGTTTTTTGTGTGAAATACATCAGAAATAAAGAATACAAATATAAAACACAGCCTGAGGTGTGCTCACTGCTGCTCTCTGATTGGTGTGTTGCTTGACCAATGACCCCCGACCTTTGTTTTGTTATCATTACGTGGCTGTGTGTTTCGATGAAAGCCCAGTGGCGATCTGTTCATCTGTTACACTGATTATACAGTAAAGCCATCGAAAATAATATGATATACACAGTACAGTACAAGTAGCCTACTTCTGGGTCTCTGTGTTTCATTCAAGCTCGGCTCTGTGTGTGTGTGGCACAAGCGCATTTTGTGAGTGCGCGAGCGGTAACGTGGAATGTTGTTGTTAGCATCTGGTTAGCTAGCTATGCTAACGGATATAAAGAGCTGTTTCTACACCAAGGTGGAGGAGAGTCCTCCCCTGTCAGACTGAGAGGATCGTATAACCCAACCTGATCCCGAATCGAAGGGGGAAAATACAAAAGCATTGTACACAATTTAAACCAATCAATGTTGTGTAATCAACAAGGATAATCTGGTGTTTTTGAGTTGATGAGTAGTGCAGATATCACTGTAAAATCAATCGACAGTAAGGAGAATACTTACTTCCGGGTGTAAAATCCTCCGTTATCCAATGGGAATGGACGCTCACATTGCTCTCCGTAATACAATAAAGGGGACAGGATCAAATCGGAATATAATGTTCTTTTAAATAACGTTAACTAAAGGGAACAATCTATTTGACACAGCTGAAGCTCTGGCCTTCCTTAAAAACTAACTAATTTAATAAAAATCACAGTTGTATTACACACAATGCACTGTTTTTTGAGAACAAAAATTCGTAACTAATGCACCATAATACATTCTGACTAAAAATAAAAATGATCATGAATACAAATTAAATAAAAGAAGCCTCCCGTGAGTTACTACAAGCTATAAAGTAGATTTTAAAAATGTTTTATAGAATAAAAGCTCACTGCAGGACGTTGTAGAAATGCGTGTGTGCACCACGACAAAGGAGCCTCATTCACTTTACATTGGGGTTGTTTGCGTGGTGCCGACACGTAAATGTAACAAAGTTCGTGAGTCCACCACGCAATGCGGTGTTAAGGAGTCGTGGTGGAGTCACGCATTCTGGTGAGATCAGGTTGGTATAACCTCAGCTCAGTGAGGTAAGGACTCTCTCAGTGTTTAGATAGTTCACTTTAGTGTAAGTTATCTCAGTGGGTCTCAAACGGTTTGGTCACCATTTATGTAAGTATTTTCGAGGAATACCTTTATATGATCATTATAGTTATTAAAGAGAGAATAAATGAAAAACGGATATGAAATACTATAGGACAGTAACACAAGAATACAGTTTAAAAGGGGAATGATTAGTAAAATATCCATAAAGAAAAAGTAAATCTGTGTACAGTTCTGTTTCATATGGATGTTGAGAGATCTAGGCTATCCATAGATCTCTTCATTTAGCTCTCAAAGTGCACCAGATTGATGCATCTAACTTCAATATTTTAAAAATAATCTTCCCGGGGGAGCATGCCCCCAGACCCTCCTAGAGGAGGTTAGGTCCACCCCCACCTAAAACATGTTCACATGGATAGGATACTAAATACATTTGCACACTTTTCATATGGTGGCCAGTCCATATCAAATCAAATCAAGTTTTATTTATATAGCACATTTTTCAACGAATTTTGGTCGAGCCAAAGTGCTGTACATATAATAAAATAACCCACAGTAAAGACACTTTACAGCAAATACAACAGCACCGTTTGTGCAGAATATCATGAGAAAACGACACCCTATGTCCATACGTTTCTGTTTTGGTGGTCGTGCCACAACCGTGCATGGATGCACAAGTCATAGGTGCGCTATACAATAACACAACACCCCTGCAATGTGTGTGAAAGACAACAGACTTTACAGCATGTTTTTTGAAATTGAAGTTGCGTTGGTGTGTTGGTTGTTGACGGCAGTGTGTACCCCCCCTTGGTAAATGATTGCCCCCCCATTCGATTTGTTCTAGAGCCGACCCTGTCTGTACAATACATGGCTATTAGACCGTGGCTCTCTCTCTCCAGTTGTTGCTATGCTCAGTGCATTTTAATGCTTTTAAATCTATAGGGTGTGTTTTAAATGTTATTATGATAGTATTACGTACATGGATCATATTAATGTGTTTATAACTACATCTCGTATTCCTGCATCATACACACTATACTGTATTTCCAAACACCTGCTTACAATGTACAGTTAGACGAATCAGCATGAAATACTTTGGCGTTTGTTTAACACTTTAAGTGTGACTTTCCTTTTTCTCATTAAGTTTATTATAACACAGAGGCTCAATGTGTTTATTCCTTAAGATTTGTCTATTCTATATTCTCTCCTTTTCGCTCGGTGTTGGTCTCCACCAACTCCTCTGACTATAATCTGTCTCTTTCAGTGCCTCTGTTCACCAGCTGGTCTCTGGTGTTTCTCTTAGAATACCTGCAGCAAATGGACAGAGATCAATGAGACCTAATGAAACAGTACATGTTCAGGACAAACAAACAGAAACAGCGAGCTGAAAGACAGTCAAATGTTTTGTAGAAAGAAGAACTCCAGATCTGCTGACAAGCATAACCCTTTCACAGTACAGAGTCACCTTAAAGGTGGGGTTGGTCATTTTGGAGAAACCAGCTGGAGTGGCTAGAATTTGAAAATACACAGCCGGAACAAATCTGCCACTTCCTCACAGAGCCCCTCCTCCAACACACAGGAACGTGCACATGACCAATGAGGGCACTAGATAAGTTTGTGCCCAGATGGAAGGCTGACAGGCAGGTAGGCCATCCAGTTACTTTAGCCGGGCCGGCTCAGATGATTGGTTGTGCTTTCTACAGTACTACGGCTTCCACAGATGACATTTTGTTGTGGATTTGTTGTCAAAGCACTTCAGATATTCATTGCTATCGGGAAGTTAAGAGCATTCCATGGAATATAACAAGTGTATCTCGAGCCGGTTTCTCAAACTTACCTACCCCACCTTTAAGCATTGTTGATATAATAACTACTGGTTAGTGCTTGACTAAAGTATAAACTGATTAAACATTGGAATGTGTGTTTATTATATATCTTCTAATAATGGAATGGATAGGCTTGTGACTCCATTAGAGAGTGAGCTCTGGCTCTTCAGCTGCTCGATGCTCTCTGCCACGTCGTGCTGGGAATGTAACAGCCATTCAGTAAACCAGAGCTGTTTTGGCAACACCAGCTGTCTGCTGCAAAGTCCTGCAGGAACAACTCAGAACAATAAACTCATCGAGTTATTAGAGATCTGTAGACATGAGGAGAACTGCAGAGCCTGTGTTTATAACTCCCACCGACCCCTTTATATTTCTCACTGATCGCCAGTGGATCGTTTGTTAGAATACAAATATTGACACGTACAACTTGTACGTTGTTTGATTTTATTAATATCATACTGACTTGTGTTACATCAAGTATGTTGCCTACTGCAACAATACCCCCCTCTCCACCTGCAGCTGGACAGACAGATACCCCCACCCCCCTCCCCTCTCCACCTGCAGCTGGACAGACAGATAACCCCACCCCCCTCCCCCTGCAGCTGGACAGACAGATAACCCCACCCCCCTCCCCTCTCCACCTGCAGCTGGACAGACAGATAACCCCACCCCCCTCCACCTGCAGCTGGACAGACAGATAGATAACCCCACCCCCCTCCCCTCTCCACCTGCAGCTGGACAGACAGATAACCCCACCCCCCCCCCTCTCCACCTGCAGCTGGACAGACAGATAACCCCACCCCCCCCCCCCTCTCCACCTGCAGCTGGACAGACAGATAACCCCACCCCCCTCCCCTCTCCACCTGCAGCTGGACAGACAGATAACCCCACCCCCTGCCTGTTACAAATACCTTGGTATCTGGCTTGATGATTGTCTCACTTTTAAACTTCAGGTCACTAATCTGCTTAAAAAGCTGAGGTTTAGGCTAGGTTTCTTCTACAGCAGGGGTGTCAAACTCAATTTCATCACGGGCCACATCAGCATTTTGGTTGCACTCAAAGGGCCGGTTGTAACTTTAAGAGTATATATATATACATATGTAAATATTTAATATAAACGTATGTATGATATGACATTATTGCCTCTGCATTGGAACATTATCAGATCGGGTACTAACTTCATAATTAAGTACGTCTGAAAGCAGAAGTCTAGGGGAAGTCATTGGAAGTCTCTTCAGTGAGAATGTCACAAAACTATTATTTTTTAAGCCAAATTCTGGGGGGAAATTGAAAATGTAAAAAAAAGGAACATTCTAAAAAAAAAAAATCAGATTCTGAAAGAAAAAAAAAATCATATTTGAGATGCATTGTGGGACATGTAGTTTATGGGCAACGTGCTTCTGTAAATCGGCATGTAACCGTATAATAAACGATATTATATTCTTTCAGAGCTCTTGTGGGGCCGCAGAAAATGAAGTCGCGGGCCGGATTTGGCCCCCGGGCCTTGTGTTTGACACCCCTGTTCTACAGGAACAAGTCCTGTTTCTCGCTTGAGGCCAGGAAAAGGCTAGTCACTGTGACACTGACTGATCTATATGAATGCACCGGCCCATTGCCTGAGCAAGTTAGATGCCGCCTATCACAGTGCTCTGAGATTTGTTACTAACTGTAAAGCATTAACCCATCACTGCACACTGTATGCCGAGGCAGGTCTGCCTTCACTAACTGTACGGAGGCTCAGTCACTGGTACACGTTCATTTATAAAGCCATGTTGGGTAAACTACCTTTTTATATCTGCTCTCTGATCTCTCGACGAATTGAAAGTACGTATTGCCTGAGATCTCATGATGTTGTTTTATTAAATGTGCCAAGTGCTAGGACTGTCTTAGGGAAGAAAGCTTTTAGTTGAGCAGCTCCACTAAATTGGAACAGTCTGCAAACCTGTTTAAAACTGAGCACTTTGGTTCCCCTGCATCACTCTGAAACTCGCTGGGTGACATGCTGTTTGATACTCATGGTACCTGTCACTGTACATAGAGTTTGTAAACTGTACCCTGTACATTATGTTGTATGTCTTCCTTATTGTTGTTCTGTTGTTTCTATGTTACATGTGTAACTAATGTCCTGCAGGTCACCCTGAAGAAGAGATCTTTTGATCTCAAGGGGCTTCACCTGGTTCAATACAGGCTACAAACAAACAATATATGAACCTACATATTTTTAATATACGTCACATATATTATCCATATATGCACACACATATATGTACATATATGGGTGCAGTGTATATGCACATATATGAACACACAAAATGTATAAGTCATTAACATACATTTATTGTCAATAAATGTCAATTATTTAGTCTGCTTGTGGCGAGCCCTGAGCTCTGTCAGCTTGCTGTTGATGGCTGCACCCAGCTGGCCCTTCGTTGTGTGTGGCACTTCTTCAGTGTTGCCTCTACAGAGAAAAGAAAAGGACATCATGAGATGACAGTGTAAGAATGCTCCAAGTCTTCTACAGACTCCAAGCATTCCACTCCAAAGTGTTGCCAAACCACCCGGTGTAGTGTACACGAGCTCCCGTGTGAGTGTATTGGCAGATAAAGCCCAAAGCCTTTATTCAAACAGATGATCTATTTTACGAGTGATTTGTTTCATATATCATTGCTATTATTTTTGAATTAGAGCGGAAGAGCACGCTCGTGAACTGTCAACGGGGGGGGGATTAGCGCCGGTGTTATGCCGTGTTGTGCATGCCCACTGCACCTCGCGGGAGCGCGCCACAGCGTAAAGCATAACCTCCCAGACATTTCAATGATGTGTACGGCGTAGTTAGGTCTGGAGACGACATCAGGGCAGAACACCGGAGCCTCGCTGCGGGGAAGCTGTGGCGCTGTTCTGAGTTTCTTCTAATCCGTCAAAATGACGGACTGCTTTCAGATTTTTCCGTCATTGTCAAAAGAATTCCGTCATAGACGGAATATATTCGGTTAACGCGACCTCTGGTCCTCACTGACCTGATGCTGATCCTGATCCTACCATTGACAGCTAATCAACAGTGAAACAGGGATGGTTAAAGTGTTAAAACTTGAGGCATCTCTATTAACTTTTATTTTCCTTTCTAAATTCATTCGTTTTTACTCACCGATTATGGCCGCCTTTGTCCCGGGGTCCAGGGCTTCCAGCTGCTCCCCGTCACCTCGCTCTGGCTTGCCACCTAAAGTCATATTTCATCATTATTATGTTGCAAATGAAAAGTGGGTAATACTGCTGATCTGCAGCAGCTAATGTTTACATACTAAAGGCCCACACTTTAGGCTAGAGTGGTTGTCCAGGGACAAATGACACTCAAGGTTCCTTGGTAAAGTAATAACTGGGAAATATGGACACAAATAACCCTATATACGTTGTTTTATGTCAAATAGCAAAAATATCCAATCTATATGTTTTCCCACCTCCCGCCTTGAGAGCTTATAGATACATGTTTGACTTGTTACTTGCTTTGTTGTTATTTCCACCATCACCACCACCATCATCATCACCAGGCTGCTTCTTCTGAGGCTCTGCAGCTGCCAGAGTATTCTGAGGCTTGTTACAAGAGAAGCAAGATGAATTAAAGGGGGATGAAATTATTTTGTAGTTAGCTTTCTATGACATATGACTAATTTGTCCAAGGTTTTTGTCCATTGATTTGATTTCCATTATGATATCATACACATGTGAAAGCAGAGGTACTTGGCCTGTTGGCAATGAACAATTTGGCACTGATGAGATGAGCCCTGGACAAACACACATTTGTAGACTATTGCCTCCGGCTCCGACAGAGTCACACCATAAAATATGTGTAACCGATGTATAACTTCACTTGTTTATATTTCAGTAAAATCATTGTCCATACTTTATTTGTAAAACTTGTCACTGTCACTTTATATTTTAGATGCTTTTATTTTGAAAAGAACGTTTTATTTTGGTACTCTTGGCACCGGCACATTTCTGCAGACTCGCGCTGCTTTCCTCAGTTAGCTTCAGGCTGCACTGAGGAGAAGTAAGTGGAACGAGTGGTGTCATAAATGTTGTATTTTATATGTTAACAGATTGTTTAATGTTACACTTCACACAAGCCAAACCTATTTGCAGTTAGTATCTATATTTTGCCGTGTGACTAGTTTATATAATGTGCAGCGCTTCAAACTGTTTGGGAGCTTTCTAAAGTGTAGCTATATGCTAATCTAACATGTGGGTGTTTTCTTCCACTGAAGGTGTGAAGCTAGAAAGCCGATGAAGCGATTTCCTGCTCTAATTATTATATTCTGTTTTGCACAGGTATGTGGGTATTCTTTTTGTGTTTGTAACTGTAAATTGTATTGTTTGTTATGTATACTTTCCTGAGTTAGCTTCAGGCTGCACTGAGGAGAAGTGTGAAGCTAGAAAGCCGATGAAGCGATTTCCTGCTCTAATTATTATATTCTGTTTTGCACAGAGAATAAATCCCGTTTGGCAAGAAGGAAGTCGTTCTCATTTACACAACGCATACACAACGCAGAGACCACATGTGGCGTCAAACCAGACCGGTTACATATGCATCCTTAGAACAAGAACAATGTTACTCACCTGCAATTGTTTTGAGGTTGCTGCACACTTGTTAGAGAAGGAAGACAGTATGTTATCATTTTTGAACAATTACAAATACAAACAGCAGGTGAATTGCCCTAATCAGCCCAACATCATAAACATCTCCTCCTCTGATTAAGCAACAAGTCAAATAAAGTGATACAAATAAGAGGAACGTACTCTTCCAGCAAGCGAGGCAACGTCCTCCTTCATTGCTGTTTGCATCCAAGTTGTCACACGGTCCATTGACAGCACATTTACAAACAGAAAAGTCCTATCCGATTGAATTAAACCAATATTGCAATACAATAATACTTACGCTTTATTATGAGGTCTTTCAAATGATCCTTTTCATTGTTCAGGGCCAAGTTTGCAACACACACACACACACACACACCTTAAACAGTTACTGTTATGCAGCTAAATCTAAACTTACCGTTACAACACGCAATGGATGCAGTCAGTTACCTTTTTCTTGGAAATAGGTCTCTCCTCTTCGTCCAGATGAGCCCTCTTCTTAGCAGGACCCTTCTCCTTCTCCTCCTCCTCTTCATCACTGTCGACGTATCGCCAATTGGGCTCGGTAACCCGTTTAGTAGTGTCAGCCTCGTCATTGGTCTCCATCTCACAGAGGACTCTTCTCCCATTCTGGTGCAGATACATCAACATTAAGGTGACACAGTAGCAAACACTGCACTGCTATTTTCTTTTATGCTTGCTCGCGCCGAAAAGCGTAGCTGGCTCAACATATAGTCTACAGCAGGGGTCTTCAACAGGGGGTCCGGGACCCCTAGGGGGTCCCCAGAGTTACTACAGATCTGCTATTTGTGGCAGAGGGGGGGGGGGGGAAGACTAAATATTGATGGCTCAAGTGGTTAAATGTCTGAAAAGACACATGAATGGAACATACACTGATGATAGTGCTGTCAAAGTCTATGAAGCTGTCTAAGAAATCTATGAAAATGTTTAATTTACAACACAATTTTATACAATATGTGGGTGTCCCTGCTTCTTCTCTCTCTCAGCCAAGGTGTCCTTGGTCTGAAAATGTTGCCTGGTTTACAGGCTTTTGTTCATTTAATTAGTTACTAAAGCTAAATAAATATGGATAGCGTGTACATACTTGCAACCTTGATGATCCTGGCTTGATACACCGGCCACTGTCTATTAGCTCCCTTGCGTCCATGGCGCCATTCCACCAAAAACTCCTCAGGAGTTTTTTCGTCGCCATTCAAGTAATTCTCTTCATGAAAACCTCGAACAGTCAATCGGCAGAATGCTCCTAAGTCCCTTGTCACTACCTTCTGTCCACTCCACCAAGGCAAACGTGCACATGGTGACATTAATGTAATGTAATTTGTATGTTTGTTCTGTCTGTTGTGTTTTCCTGTATCCGCGAGCGGTTGGAATAAACAGGGGATGACGTCATGAATGCACGCTCGTTGTGAGTGGCGCTGTTCTATGACGTCACCTTCTGCAGCGAATGTCTCTATTATTCTCTAATATTATAAAAAAAAACGTAAACAATTAAAGGTAACATTTAGTGAAAACTTGTGGTTCAGATTATGTGTTAATAACGCGTTAACGCAAAAAAAATTAACGCCACTAATTATTTTAACGCGATTAACGCATGTGTATTTTTTCCTCGCCCGCCCCGTAGTTTCAGAGCGCATCGAGTTTAAAATACCATCAACAAGCTGATGCTGACAGCCCCGGTCCTGCCGCCCGCTTGTGGCAGACCACACTTCCACGCTCACCAGCAGGCACCGACTGGCCATCTGGAGGACCGGGAGGGTGTGTGTCTGTGTGGCCCGAGCGAGCGAGGGAGAGACCTTACGTGCATTGTTGTTGTTAGCATCTGGTGCTAGCTAGCGGCGCTAACGGATATAAGGAGCTGTTTCAATGAAAACAGAGGAGCGCTCTATCCACACAACTGCGCCGAGCACTTGACTTGATGCAGGAAGCAGACAGTGGGACATTGTAGGAGAAGTCAGCACACTCAGCTCGGATAGTGCGCGCAACATGATTGCTGCTCCCGTTCGAGCATATGCCTTGAGTTGCACATAGCTCCAACGATCCATCACACACACACACACACACACACACACCATTTGTATTGTATTATTGAATGAGAGAGGTTCCAGGTTGAATTGAGGCGAATATTTGTAATGTTCAGGTTGTTGTGTTTAATATTCATGAGAATATTTGTCATTGTTCAAATGATAATAAACATTAGCATAAAGCATAGTTGTCCACTCATATGTTGATAAGAGTATTAAAAACTTGAAAAATATTCCTCTAAGGTACATTTAGAACAGATACAAAATGTGCGATTAGTTTGCGATTAACTATGGACAACCATGTGATTAATCGCGATTAACTATTGTAATCGACTGACAGCCCTAGAAGAATAATGTACAATTATCAAATATTTAATAATTTACTAATCTTAAACTGATCAGCTGACGTCGAGCGGATATAAACATCCGATTCCGGTCCTGGGTGAAATAACTAAACTAAAAATGTTGCTTCATACAATAAAACATACCGTAATCAAACAATATT
The DNA here is from genome assembly GCF_902827115.2 of Pseudochaenichthys georgianus. Lineage (NCBI taxonomy): Eukaryota > Metazoa > Chordata > Actinopteri > Perciformes > Channichthyidae > Pseudochaenichthys > Pseudochaenichthys georgianus. The sequence goes on along the minus strand of NC_047525.1, from coordinate 1,191,040 downwards.
GTCTTTATACATTGAATTGTCTCGGGCAATCCGCAAACCTCAATCTGCATTGAGTGGAAATAAGTACAATGATTAATTCATGTATAGAACTTTGGAATAATATGCACATTACCACATTACCTTGCAAAGACCTATATATGTAGGCATTCTGTATGAAATATATGCAAAAAGACAGATATATGAGCTATATATGAGGCATTATGTAGGAGATATATGCAAATATATGAACCTGACTTTGGCATATATGTGGAAATATATGAGCTATATGAAACATATATCTCCTATTAATCCACATATATGCACATATATGAACCTGAATATGGCATATATGCAGCATATATTGGCATATATGTTCGTATACTTTCTTTCCGTGTGGGACCCCACCCCCCTCCCCTCTCCACCTGCAGCTGGACAGACAGATAACCCCCTCCACCTGCAGCTGGACAGACAGATAACCCCACCCCCCTCTCCACCTGCAGCTGGACAGACAGATACCCTCTCCACCTGCAGCTGGACAGACAGGAGCTCCTTCTCCAACAGACTGCTGCAGCTCCGCTGTCACAAGGACAGATACAGGACAACATTCCTGCTCACTGCAATAACACTGTACAACTAATCACCTCTTGCTGGAAGAGAACTCTCTGCTCCATAGCTTCTCTCTTCACTGTACATTTTACATTTATATATTCAGTCTAATATTTAATATTCCATCTGTCACATACTTATGTAAATATTTTACCTTGCTTTATATCTTGTTATTGTTAATTCAACATGTATATTTTCTACTTTCTTGTTTATTTTGTGTCTTTTAATTTTAATTGTACAATGCCATGTATTTTTATGCTGCTGCAACAAACATTTCCCAAATTGGGATCAATAAAGTACTATCTTATCTTACCCAAGTTCCCATCAGCAGAAACACGTGGGTTTGCTATCCTGGCTCCAAGATGGTGGAATGAACTCCCCATTGACATCAGGACGGCAGAAAGCTCACACATCTTCCGGCGCAGACTGAAAACTCATCTCTTTCGACTCCACTTCGAGCGATAGAATTACTAACAAAGCACTTATATACTAATAAAGGACTGGCTTATCTAAAGTCAGTTGAGTAGCACTTGAAATGTTTTGGCTCTGTGAAATCTGATACTTCAATCCAGTCTCACGGCATTTCGTGTTCACCAACACGATTTTTAATCTATTGATTCGTGTTCACCATCACGAATTGCCCCTTTTTTTCGTGTTGCACAGCACGATTTTAAAAGCAATGTATTTCTACTGGTAATGTGTTTCGTGCCTGCAGCACGTCTTTTTCTCCGGTCAGGTCGTGGAAGACCGGCAGCTGTGTGGTTCATAAAAACATGTTCTTACTCAATATTGTTATAAAAAGGTTCGATGAAAAAACTAGGAATTAAATAAGATGGCTAGAGTCACCAAAAATGTATCCTTAGGTGCTTTTATTAACACCAACATGCTGAAAAAACACAAAGTAACAAGGATTGTACAGGAAGAAATCAAACCCCTGCTATATACATACAGGTCGAGGACACATACCTGGTACCTCTCTGCTCTACAGCCACAGTCAGACTCCCCATCAAAACACTTGTGGCCAGGGTTTTATACATGTTAAGCCCCTCCCCATAGGATAATCCACTATTTATACCCCTAACCAATGTCATTCTAATCTACAAACACATTCACAATGCAAGACAAATTACCCAAACACACCACATCAAAATAGGTCAACATATTATCTCTTTGACCACAGAAGCCCCAAACAATAACATTTTTATACTTGCAAGAAAAGTGCCACCCGCGCCCATGCACTACATGGTATGCTCCAATTGCGCACAGGTGTTCCCACTGATTGAGCCTCTACTTAAGGCTGCTTCTTTCTGTGGCTCTGTTTGGCCTTCACAACCTTGAAGGAGAGGGTAAGCAGGTTACTTGCAAAAAGACTTCCAATAAATTAGGTTTGAACAAACAATGACTTGGGTTATATTTGATCAAATGTGTGTTACCCTCAGTGTGCCTTTTACCATGCCCCTATGCAAACTGTGATGAAGGCGTCTTCTTCACAAATATCAAGCCACAATTATTGCTTTTATTTTAAATCGTATAATTTCGGACTTTTGTTGCCGTCTGTGAGGAAAATAAATGGGGCTCAGAGCCTCAGGATACTGAAATCTGTATTTTTAAATCTTTTTTTCCTTCTAATTTGTTATTCTTTTCAAAATAACACTGTTATTTACTCACCAATAACACACAATTATCCTTGCTTTTATTTATTGGTTTAATTCCATAATCTCGTTTTTTTTTGGCGTCCGTCAGGAACTGAATTTCAAAATAAAAATAACCGGAAATAGACGTAGGCATTTCGAGCGATTACCCAAGATCCTCAGCTATGGTTTAAGCTCGCTGATTGGATGTTTTAGCCACAATGCATGCTGGGATTTGGTGTTTATATGATATGAAATCCGGAAAACATTTTAAAAGAATAAAATAATACTTAATTCCGAGTGTTCTTGCTTTTCTCTTTGAAAGTCATCACATAACGGCATTGTAATACACAGGTTCGGCTGCATTACATATTACAGATCTGCCGTAGTTCTTTATTTAGAGAGCCCTGATGAGAAGACCTTTGGAAAAACTGGAAGAAATGCCGCCGAAACTGAATACTTGACGTGGATCATAAATATATCAACAATTAAACAACATCTTCAATTTCTCTTCACACAATACGTCTCCTTGCAGTATCAACACTAATTCGGCTGACTTTTACATTTGATCTAATTCATAGATAGGTTATATTTACACCATAACGGTGCACAGCTGATAGAAAAGGACTGTAGTTTTTAAAGATATTAATGATTTTCTTTGAATGTAAGAATGTAAATACTGAGTCTGAAATAGTATAGCAATATGCTGTAAAATGATGTGAAAGCATGAATAAAACTACACATCTTCAGATGTTGTACATACATAAGTGTCCTACACTAATAATACAAAGTTAGTATGGCTGTATGTACCTTGTGTGCACCGCCTAGTGGTTAAAGCACGTTATTGAATTATTGTTTTTATGTGTTATATTTGATGAAAAAATATTAAGAGTACATACTTTCATAGGGGGAAAGTAGAAGGTCTGTGATAGAAATATAGATTATAAAAAATCAAGAAGATACTATAAGTGATCTCTACAATAAAACAGTTTAGTGCAGGATGTACAAAGATATTAATAGGAGGAGGTGCAAAACAGTAAAACGAATTAACCTTTATTTAAACATTAAATAACAAATTAAGGTCTTCTTTTAAATAAGAAAAAAACGTTGGGGGTATCTATCTACAGATAAATATTAAGCCTGACAAAGTACTTAACGTCTAATATATTGCTTTCCTGCAATGTTAACTATGTTGAAGCACTTATTTTAACTGATATTATACATATGAATTATACTCTTATGTATGTAGATAGAATAAGAAATGTGCAGAATATGACAGTTTAATGGTGGAGGTATACACACATATTGATAGATGTTGAGGAACCTGCGACCCAAGATTTTCATTCATTGCATAACTACACCGTAGTTGTGTATATGATATGTCAATAAACCTTAGAAAATCTTGAAATCTTGAAAGGGATGTGCAAAATAGCCATAATATACAGTCTTTAATTAACTATTAGTAGAGAATAACGAGTAATGAATATACTTTATTACTTGTTTCCATTCATGTCAATTGCAGATAAATGTTTAGTCTTCTCAAGCACCAACTATCAAATATCTCTCCTGATTGTTGGCACTTGACAATCACCTTCACTGAATTTTACTCAGATGTAACTAAAGTCTGATTTAAGGGTTGTTTATATTTCACATAAATCAGAATCTGCAAAGTGTTAGGGAAATAATTGACATAGACTCCTAGATATGACGTACAGGACCAACCCTGACGTCTGTTTATCTCCTTTAAGGACATAGGCTGCTTCAGCCATAATGTTATTGTTCCCATTCTGTGACCGGTCAACACTAGGTCACAGATGGTCTGTTGTTGTGGGTGCACTGGGACACTTCCTTCTTTGTTGTTTGTGGACTCCAAGGTATGACATCTTCGAGGCCATAAGTGACGGACGCAAGTGACTCAGTGTGCCCAACTGGTCAAACTATCTTATCTAAATATGTTGATTACTCTGAGAAACCAGTTAAATGGGCTAACGAGAGAGAGGCGCTCCAGAATTGACGTGGCAACCACTCGTGCAGTCAGACCGTGACTGCTGTGACTTGTGATGTGAATTATCCGGCCGTAACTCCAAATGAACCTCCAGTGTTTGACATCGAAGCTCCTGCTCTACCCTGTCTCCTTCCTGAGTCGGTGACTCCCACTGCATTGCTACACAGAAACTTCCCTTACACAAAGTAACTCAAATAAATGTAGTGGAGTAAAAATACCAGGTTAACCTCTGAATTGTCGTGGAGTAGAATTACAAAGTAACAATGAGCTGTCATGTGGGTATATATTAATGCTGCCCATTATGGACACAAGCGATTTTCACCCATTTATTAATTATATGTTTTACATTTGATAACACCAATGTGTTTAATACTGGCAACTTCTAATTGTGGGAAAAACGAAAACGTTCAGTAGAGACGTCCCATAGAACATTTTGCGAAACACAATAGCCAGCATGTGTAGTTCTGGGGGGGCGTTCGATTCCAGTTTTGGATAGTCTGGCGTGGTTTCGTTCCATTTCACACAGCTGTTTGACGCTCGGCGTAACCTTGGCGCACTGCCACTCCAACATCCAATCCCAGAGCTTGAAGATTAATCACGGGGACTGTAGTCCTAAACGATAGCTGGGGACTATGGGTAGTGTAGTGTCTTCGGCCATCCTAAACTCCTAGAGGCTTACGTCTGTTTCCGGTTATTTTTATTTTGAAATTCAGTTCCTGACGGACGCCAAAAAAGCCAGAGATTATGGAATTAAACCAATAAATAAAAACAAGGATAATTGTGTGTTATTGGTGAGTAAATAACAGTGTGTTATTTTGAAAAGAATAACAAATTAGAAGGAAAAAAAGATTTAAAAATACAGATTTCAGTATCCTGAGGCTCTGAGCCCCATTTATTTTCCTCACTGACGGAAACAAAAGTCAGAAATTATACGATTTAAAATAAAAGCAATAATTGTGGCTTGATATTGAGTAAGAACATATTTTTATGAACCACACAGCTTCCGGTCTTCCACGACCCGACCGGAGAAAAAGACGTGCTGCAGCCTGCAGGCACGAAACACATTACCAGTAGAAATACATTGCTTTTAAAATCGTGCTGTGCAACATGAAAAAAAGGGGGAAATCGTGATGGTGAACACGAATCAATAGATTAAAAATCGTGTTGGTGAACACGACATGCCGTGAGACTGGGTTGTGTACTTATATGATTCTGTTTTCTTCAAGTTTGTATCTTGTTGGTCGAATGCACTTATTGTAAGTCGCTTTGGATAAAAGCGTCAGCTAAATGCAATGTAGTGTGTGTGTGTGTGTGTGTGTGTGTGTGTGTGTGTGTGTGTGTGTGTGTGTGTGTGTGTGTGTGTGTGTGTGTGTGTGTGTGTGTGTGTGTGTGTGTGTGTGTGTGTGTGTGTGTGTGTGTGTGTGTGTGTGTGTGTGTGTGTGTGTTACCTTATATCTATATAATCTGGAAAGCAGCATGTTCATGAAGGAACAACAAAGCACAGCTTGGATTCTAGATGTATGTGCATCTCACACTTCCTGGCTGGAGGAACATTATAGCTAGAGAGTTTTCACATTTCATAATATAACGGTATCCTTGCCAGATTTCTGTTGGTGCATGTGTAACTATAGCAGTCAGGGGGCTTCTGAACTATTTTAGTTCTGCAATCATAGGCTTCTGAACTATTTCAAACAGAGCTGCACAGGATTACTGCATCACCAGTCTGCAGTTTTTTTAAGGTACACCTACACAGCTCTACAGATCCAGATTGTTATTGTATCCTGGTGCAAATGCGGGGGCTTTTATGTAATAACTAGAAATATAAGCCTGCTGTTTACGTGTAAATCCAGGAATTCCTTTGAGTGATTATTCCTATCTTCCTTTTAGTGCTTTGTGCAGCCCAGATACTGGCACCATATTACTCACATTGTTCTTGGCTGCAGCACAACATCCAATGTGCCAGTCCACCAGAGACCGTGTTGAAAAGGAATCACTAATCAGGGGCTGGCGAGGACTTGTAGAATAATGCAATGATATAGGAGGTCCATATCATCAGGGCTGTTCGATTAGCAGGACATCTACATCTCTAAACTCAGCGTGTGGTCCATCTGCTGCATTAGAAACACATGGAACTGACATCTTCTATACCTCATGTCATGTGTTAACATCGTTTCTTCGGCTGGGACACAACATCACGGAGGAATCGAACATATACAATACAATGTCAGTTGTTTTGTTCTGATAGGAACAGGCAGAACATTTGGACTCAGATAAAAGGACTTGGAGTCAGACTGTCAAGAATCTTAAGACTCTAGACTTGACAAAATCCAAGGGCTATTGCCGGTTGAGTTTAATAACAATGACTTTGTCTCAGACGGACATCCCGGGGGAAAAGCAGAAGCCGAGAAGGGGGACTCGGGCGGACGGCCCGGGGGCAAGGCAGAGTTTGTGGTGGGGGTCTCAGGCGGACGGCCCGGGGGCAAGGCAGAGTTCATAAAGGGGCGAAGGCCACAGCGGGTGAACTCAGGGGGCCGGGCATGAGGGCGAAGGCAGTGGCTGGAAGAGTCAGGGGGCCGGGCCCGAGGGAAAGTCAGGGGGCCGGGCTCGAGGGCGAAGACCACGGCTGGGGAACTCAGGGGGCCGGGCACAAGGACGGGCAGGAGCTGGTGGAACCCCTGGCGGGTCAGGCGTAGACGGGACCCTGGACGGAACATGGGCTGGTGTCAGTGGGACCCACGACGGAGCAAGGGCTGGTGTCGAGAGGAGACTCGAGAGGAGACTTGAGAGGGAACTCGAGAGGAGACTGGAGAGGAGACTTGAAAGGGGACTCGAGAGGGAACTATAGGTTACTTACGTAACCCCAGTTCTCAGAGTAACATGAAGTGAGATGTCTCACTATGGGATGCGCCTCAACGCGGAGCAAACAGAAGCATCAATCTCATTACGCCAATCCTGATTGGCCGGTGATCTTGACGTCAACGTCAGGGGAAATCACCCCCTATAAGTAGCCTGCGCCACGACGCATGCGTCATTCAAAATAAGCACCTCTTCTCGCTTTACCATAGCAAGGAGGGCCGTCTGGTGAGACATCTCACTTCATGTTACTCTGAGTACTGGGGTTACGTAAGTACCCTATAGTTCTCATTCATAACACTCCGTTCGATGTCTCACTATGGGATATTGTAGCTCCCGTATTGCCAGACGAGCTTATCTCGAAGATCACCGATCAACCAGAACTTAACAGGTGGAGTCCCGACTCAACAAGGTGCCCAGCACTGCTCGGGCCACACTTGGAGCGGAGACGTCTAGCCTGTAAAAGCGGACAAAAGTGAGCGGCGAGGACCAGCTCGCCGCTGCACAGATGTCTTGGATGGAAACACCCTTGAACAAAGCCCAGGATGTAGCCAGGCCCCGAGTAATACACACAAGACCTAACCCTAACCCTAAATACACACAAGACTAATCAAAGAAACGAGAGACAGGTGAGGAGGGAGGAGAAAACACGGGGCACCAGGTGAACACAATCGGGTAATCAGACAGGAGGGAACACAGACAGAAAGCAACAGGCAAGACAGGGGGTGAACACTTTTCAAAATAAAACAGGAAACCAAAGACAGAAAAAGACAAAACAAAACACAGACAGATCGTGACAGACTTGTGACATCATTTGGCCTTAAGTCTTGAGGTTCTTCATTTTGAGGCCATCATGTTGGGACTTGTTGGGCTTGAATCCAGTTCCTAATTTTACAACGTTAACTTGGTCGTCTGCCTTTCAGAAAATGTAAATGTGTTGTGTTCTGATCCTGGAAAACGAGCAATGTAACATTGAAATGTACACATTAAATCAGTATTCAAACCATATTGCAGTATAGAATAACGTTAAAGAGGTAGAATAGGGCGTGGCCTTTTGCCTCCGTCTTGTTTCTAGTGTTAATGAGTGGAGGACCGTGCAACTTCAGTGTCCCGACTACGACAGATGAAGTGAGAAAGCTTGAAGACGATGGAGCCCTTCTTCCTCCCTGTGTTTCACTGCTTCAGTTCTCAGTCTTTGATTCAGCGATGCTGCATCCAGCGAGCTGAGCAGCATCGTTCATCTCTTCCCCACTTAGCACACATTCCTTTCATACGCTCTCCGACTGCTTCTTCTCTTGTCGACAATCCTAACCTCTCCGGCCTGATGTTCTCTTTCTGATGTAGCCCCGAGATGTGAACACTGGCCGTGAATGTAATACAAACCTGGAATATGTTGTCAGCAGTCCTGACTCCATCACAGAGTCCCACAGGCCTCCGCTGTCCAGGGTTCTACACGACGCAGATCACACGTTCCTTTGTGATTCGGAGCTTTCAAGCACACTCCCACTGCTAGGAAACAGCCCTGTGGCCGGTCTTAGCTCACACTACCAGAAAAGAGCCAGGGTGATAAGAATGGTGGGTTTAAATGTAGAGTTACTGCCGCATAGCGCGCCTGAGGGCCATGCAGAGGGCTTTCCCTCATCCAACGCCCAGTGGATTGCTTCCTTCCACAAACTAGATACATGAATCAGAGGCAGGTAGCCAGGGGCAACGTGTTTGTGGGGGCGACCAACCCTATTTTAAGACACATTATGAGGACAAGTGTTTCTCCTTCTCTTTGATTCATTTTCCTTCCCCACCCTCGCTGTTTCCCCTCATACTCATCCCTCCTTTTCCACTTCCACTCTCTATCTTTTCACAGAAGTGCGGCATTGCAAAATGAAATCGTTATTTCTTCATTGTTTGGAATCAGAATCAGAATTGCTTTATTGGTCCAACAGCGGGGACATCTACGGTGTTACAGCAATAAGTGGCGTAGCAGTTTTAAAAATGCACGCAATAATAAAGAATAAGTTAACTTGTTAAATATAGAGAAGAAAAGTGCACATTAGGTGTTGACACATTATACACATTCTTAACAATGTATGTTTTCACATGAAGGTGATTATTGATGATTACCGTGATTAAAACCAAGGTAATGCTCTTTTCTAAAGCTAAAAAGACACCAGAGCCTGTTTTAGATATTGTAACTACGCAAGGAACAAAACTTGAAGTTGTTGCCTGTTACAAATACCTTGGATCTGGCTTGATGATTGTCTCACTTTTAAACTTCATGTCAATAACCTGCTAAAAAAACTGAGGGTTAGGCTAGGTTTCTTCTCCAGGAACAAGTCCTGTTTCTCGCTTGAGGCCAGGAAAAGGCTCTGTGACCTTTGACCTGTGCTGGACTCTGGGGATCTGGTCTATATGAATGCACCTGCCCATTGCCTGGTCAAGTTAGATGCTGCGTATCACAGCGCACTAAGATTTGTGACAAACTGTAAAGCATTAACCCATCACTGTACCCTGTATGCAAGGGCTGGTTTGCTTTCACTAACTGTACGGAGGCTCAGTCACTGGTACATTTTTATATACAAAGCCATGCTAGGGAAACTTCCATCTTATATCTGCTCCCTGATCTCACGGAGAATTGTAAGTGGCTACTGCCTGAGATCGAATGCTGTGGTTTTATTAAATGTGCCAACTGCTAGGACTGTCTTAGGGAAGACAGCTTTTAGATGCAGCTCCTCTGTCTTGGAATAGTCTGCAAATTAAATGGAAACTGAACAATCTGGTGCCACTAAATGTTTTTAAAGCTCGGTTGGATGCTACTCAATCAGAAGCTATTGGTACCTGTTTATGTGGATAATTATGTAAATGATGCTGTGTGATGTCCTTTTGTTGTTCTGTTTATGTTTTTATGTTTCATGTGGAACTACTTGAGCAGGTCTCCCTTGGAAAAGAGATCAATGATCTCAATGGGATTTATCTGTATAAATAAAGGTTTGAAATGAAATGAATTGCACAGGGTCCTCTCACAGGGTCCGCTCACAGGGTCCGCTCACAGGGTCCGCTCACAGGGTCCTCTCACAGGGTCCTCTCACAGGGTCCGCTCACAGGGTCCTCTCACAGGGTCCGCTCACAGGGTCCTCTCACAGGGTCCTCTCACAGGGTCCTCTCACAGGGTCCGCTCACAGGGTCCTCTCACAGGGTCCTCTCACAGGGTCCTCTCACAGGGTCCGCTCACAGGGTCCTCTCACAGGGTCCGCTCACAGGGTCCGCTCACAGGGTCCTCTCACAGGGTCCTCTCACAGGGTCCGCTCACAGGGTCCTCTCACAGGGTCCTCTCACAGGGTCCTCTCACAGGGTCCTCTCACAGGGTCCTCTCACAGGGTCCTCTCAGAGTTTTCCTGCAGAGGTATTGTGTATATTGTGACAGCATGGCAGCACTGTTTGTCAGAGCGGTAATCTGTTTGGGTTTAATGCCGCTCATCTTCAAATGTGTTTGTGAAAGTGATTTTGAGATGAAATCCTCCAAAGTTAAATCTTGACATTAGTTGCTCTTAAGCTGTGTTCTTCTCAAGTGCTTTCTAAACGCCTCAGATCACCGCACGCTGCAGAGCTAACATAAATATGCTGCATTCCACTTGAAAAATGGCCTCGGTGTACACAGTAGTCGCTTGCAGCAGCATGAGCTGTGGTATGAATCCATAAGATACAGTGCTTGATGCGGGCTGACTCATACATATGGCTCTCCTCTTCATCCAGCTCACAAAGATAAGTAGGCCGACAGTAGCTCTGCAGTCCCGCACTGTGTGTGCATGCTAATGAGGACTCAGAACAATCAGGGCAGCGCTCAGAGCTCCAGCAGTGAGCAGCGCAGCACCAGCGTTCTGACACTAATTTAATTTAATCCTGACCTCCTTTCCTCCTCTACAAAGTGAGCGGTGGGGTGTGTGTGGGTTCAAGACCTCTGCGTAAACTTTGTGCATATCCAAGCCATACTTCAGTTATTACTTTCAGACACTGGTGTGGGTCTTATTGCCCTTTTTCTGTGTCCTTCTGTTTTGCATGAAGGTTACATTGTGTTTAGCATTGGTTCAATTATTATAAAGGCATAGATAGAGAGAGAGAGAGAGAGAGAGAGAGAGAGATAGATAGATAGAGAGAGATAAAGAGAGAGAGAGAGAGAGATAGATAGATAGAGAGATGTAGAAAGAGAGAGATAGAGAGAGAGAGATAGATAGAGAGAGAGATAGATAGAGATAGAGATAGATAGATAGACCGAGAGATAGAGATATATATATATAGATAGAGAGATAGAGAGATAGATAGATAGAGAGAGATAGATAGATAGAGAGAGAGATAGAGAGAGAGAGAGATAGATAGACCGAGAGATAGATAGAGAGAGAGAGCAGAGAGAGAGATAGATAGAAAAGACATATATTCAGAAGAGTGTCTAAGAATACACTTTATAAAACCACGGCCCTATCAGAAACGTCGCTATCAGAAACAATGCCCGACGTGTTTTGGACGTAATGGTCTTTGTTTACATTAGCAAGTATGCTAACCTGTACTGGAGAGAGCATGTGTCAAAAAAGCAGGAAAGAAAAAGGAACTCACCTTGTGGTAAACCCGCAACAGACAAAGCATTTGAGCTCCATACTGTTTCAGAAATAATCCTTGATGTGGTTTGGAACATGATATGGCGTTTAACCGTGGCAGAGTTTAGCTGAGTATCTCGTATAGTTCTGTGCAAGCTCCCCCTCCTCTTTTTGTTTTTCAAGCTAAGGACCCAAAATCAGCGTTTCTCTAAGTGTCCTGAAATAGAGGGATGGGAGGGACGTCTGAAATGCATGATCTGTTTGGTATTTTGAGAAAAACACGTCATAGACATGTTTTTATATTTTTTTATATATCTGAGACCTATAATATATGCCTGAAAATAGCATAACAGGAGACCTTTAAAACATGTGCACAGTAGATTTGAATTCAAATGAAAGAAACTTTCATTGTGTTCTTAGTGCACTGCATCATTTGGTAAAACTCATTCCCTCATTCTCTTTTGTGTTAGCTGACTCAGCATTTCCCAAGCATGTATAGATGTTTCTAGTATTGAACCAAAATCAGCTTTTAGCCCTGATATCAATTTTTCCAATGATTACAGTCAATGCTGGAAAGAGACTTCCTTTTACGATGTCAGGGTGTAGCTCCATCACTCTGTTCTGAGCAACAAGCAGTCAATAGCATCAAATATTTATCCTGGCTCTTCCATCAAAGCTATTGGCTGCCTTTGTCTGTCTTTGCCTCGAGGTAAGCACTCCAAAGCCAGGAAGGCGGAGGTGAAGAAAAAGTCTGATTTTTATTCACCGTCTCGATACGTATATGACCTTGTCAGAGCTGAAGAAACTTTTTAACTCGGAAAGAAGCTTCCAGAACAGAGCCCTCGTTCTGTATTTTAATAGCAATTCACTTCTCAGATAGCTGCGCATTGCTATTATGCCCGGCTTGTTTCTTGTTCCCCTGTCTGCCTTATCATCTGAGTTCCAGCAGTTACAGACTGCTAATCTGTTGGTCAGCTCTGTATGGAAGCTAGTGCTGCAGCAGGAAGGAGAGAGAGTGACCCAGAGAGTGGATCAGTGGCTCTTCTTCAGGTAGTTGGTAGGACCAAGGGGCGTCAGTGAGGAATCAGGCAGTGAGTGGGTGAAGCTGGGGACAGGGAGGTGGCCTTTACTCCCTCAGGTCAAACGCTTCCGTTTTGAGCATACTTGAGCAAGTCACCATTCAAATGTCCCAATCTTGTGCCAGACCCAGATCGTATTATTACATTGAGTGTTCAGAGTATTGGGGCATTCACACCGGACACAAAGCACATTGTTTGTGCGTCGTGATAACATGTAAAGTCAATGCAAAGTTGCAGTTAGAAGCTAATTCGCCCTGGGCGCCGCATCTGAAGCGAATGAAGCGACTAACGCAGCCAGACTTCATTTTTTGTCAACTCGAGAAAACTGACGTGGAATCAGAACAGTTGCATTGACACAGTTCCTAATCTTTGTTCAGAAACTAGACAAATATCAGTTTTTATAATGTACAAACCACAGACTGTGTTTGGCATGGCAGCAGAGGTTGCAGTTCACAAGTGAGCGTCCACCCCCCGTTGACAGTTCACAAGCGCGCTCTCTCCGGGGGGTGTCTCTGGACATCTTTAGACTGGAATAGCGGGGCTGCGCCCAGTAACTGAACTCGCCTCGCAGGTGCACACGCCAGGACAGAGTACATCTGACTCGAGACAAAACTTGCTCGAATCCGAGTCCAAGTCGGAGCGTCAATGTACAAGTGGAGCCAGAGTCATCGTGCGCGAGAATTCACGAGTTAGAGTTCGAGTCCGCGTCAATCAGTGCGCAAGTCCGAGTCAGGTCGCAAGTCCCGAAAATCTGCACTCGAGTCGAGTCCAGGACTGACTCTAGTAAACACAAATGATGTCGCGTTCAAGTTCCCACAAGTCGTTGCTTCGGGTCCAGTGTGAACGCACCCTAAGTGCTCGAACAACACCTTTGTGTAGGCTTGAAAACAAGTTGAAACAAATCGATTCAAAGAAAAGAGAGGAGAACGAAGGGCTTCAGAAACAGAATGCTACACAATCCATTAAAACTGTCTTCAGATGAACTGATGATCTGCTGGTTGAGCGCTTCAGGCTGGTACAGTTAGTGACTGCTGAGTCTAGAGTCTCCTTCCGCTTCTCCCAGTGCTTTGTAAGCTGCTTATTTTGGTCACATGAGTTGTAAAAATAGCATCCTCAGGAGATGCTCCAACATCTCACTATTTGGGCCATTTCCACATCTCCTGATGATCGTGGACACAACAACAAAACATATTCCATTCCATCTATTACACAGGAAGTCGGCTAGAGGGGACGCTGGCGTGTTTTTCGCCGCTCTTCATGCCGACGCTTATTCCTCATGTCTATCACTCCCTGCCGTAAAAAATGTTTCACATACACAGCGAAAAGATTGTTCTGTTCTGGTTTTGTGTTTCTGCCATCTCGGTTGCTCAGCCCATTTTGTTTGGCTGCTGTTTTGCTCCTAGCCTCTGCCGTCCTGCCATTAGCAAAACGAGCTCACCGTCGTGCTCTGCTATCCGTGGAATCCCCGCTCCGGAATACCCCGACTGGGCTCCTCTCTGCCACGCTCCCAGGACTATAAACGAACCCCCCCTCAGCCCTGCCATCTCAACTGGGCTGTTTTCCATCACCGCTGCTGAGGTCCGAGGTCCGGTTTCTAGCTGCTAGCTGGCTCGCTGTTCTTCCCACATGCCCCACCCCGGAACCTGCAGTCTTCAGACTCTGGCCTGCTTACCACCCCCCGCACCAACCTGCGAACCTTGGGGGACAGAGCCTTCAATATGGTAGCCCCCACCCTCTGGAACGCTCTCCCTGCGGAGATTCGCAACATTCCCACGTTTGACGCCTTCAAAAGGGCCCTTAAGACCAATCTGTTTGCTAAGGCCTTTGGCCCCTAATCTATTTGTTGTTTTGTCTGTCTGACTGTTTGTTTGACTGCCTTTTGTTTTTGTTATGTTTAGTTCTACTCCTGTTCTTCTTTGTAAAGCGACCTTGGGTCTCATGAAAGGCTCAGAGACGTACACAGAATGAAAAACACATCATAATCACACCACACATGATCCATATCCTTCCTCCTTAAAAGTGTGTTCAAAGGGGAAGGATCATCCCTGTTTTCAGAGAAGGCTGTTTGTCACATTAAAGAGCCTCTGCAGCAGATGATGACAAGCCTCTCTTCTCAACAGCCAACAATTTAGAAAATACTTTTGGAGAATCTGGATTTGTTTTGCCTTTGGAGCTCTTGGTTTGATTCAAAGTGTTTGTCGGATCAGTGTTGCCTCTTCCCTAGTGCCATTATGAATATTGAGAGACACAGACCGTCAGAGAGGTAGATATTCAGACATTTCTTCATTTGTATCGGCTTGCTTCTCCTTCGCTGCGAATTGGACCCAGAAACAAAAAACTCCTGTTTTCTTTCCTGGATCCAAAGCAGTCGAACAAGCTCTTCATTGAAGTCATGACAGAGAAAGTCTACATACAATGGCTAATAACTGTAACCAAAAAAAAGTTGTAGTACTTAAAGTTTAAGGTGAATTGAGACTGATGCACCAGCACTTCAAATGGTCTCGTTTTTTCGAAGCAAATGTACCTGCAGGTTTCTTAGTGGTGCTGAGTTTGTATATTCAGGATTGATTGCACTCAATGCAATTCACTTTTGATAAAAGAGTGTGCTAAATGAAGTGTTGTGTAATGTAATGCGTGGACACCTGGTATCATACCTTTATGTTTGAGACATCGATGCATGGAGGAGTCCTAAATCCAGGAAATAACCTTTCACCACTTCCAGTTCCCTTGCCTTGAAGTAAAAACAAATGTGTACACAGTTTTGGTTAGAAATGGTACAACACTTTATTAAGAAGATCCAGGAGGATGCTGGACGGGCTAATTAACTCTCATGCATACACATCCATAAACAGACAGAAAGGTAAACAAAGAAAACGTTCACACACCAAACTCTTTATATGGGGTTCCTAAATGTTTGTTGCCTTTAACATGTGGGTCATAATATTTCAAACGAATAATCTCCCGACTCTCGCTAAGGTTGGAAGGGGGGAAGTACTTATTTTCGTTAAGGTTCTGTGTTGAAAGGTAATCTTAATGTTTTTTCTCGGATCTGCAGAAACTTTTATTCACAAGTCTTGAACAACATAAGGGATATCAATTTAAAAAAATGGTATTTCTTGATAGTTAGAAGACAGAAAATAAAGATTTGCAGAGGTTTTGTTCGATAAAACACCTCACTGTTGTATGTCTGAAGCTTCTTTGTGTCCACCACTTCATATCCGACACATCTTTAAACTAACTGAGGATTGCCTCACAAATCACACAATAGGCCGGATTTCTCTCATCTTCTTCTTCTTTTTCAAACAACTACTTCTGTCTCGTTATGGAACACCATGAAGGATGGTTTTGTCAAAATGCATCGTCTCATCGTCAATTTTCGTGATTCATAGAGTCTTGCTCGTTTGTTCTTGCAGTTTTTCAGCTTCTTTGAAAGGTGTACACTTTTGCTGTTGGTTGTGCTCGGATGGTCACGATCACAGGTACAGATCAGAACCCAATAGCACGACTCAGATACAACCAGTGTATAGCAATGTTCAGTTTATTCAGGTCAGGGACAGGCAGGGTCAAAACCAGGAAATCCGTCAGACAGGCAACCAAAACCAGACAGGGAGCAGGCGGGAACTCGAGATCCGTAAACAAGCAGGCAGGGATCAAAAACCGGGCAGGACAACAATCTAGGCAAGAGCACAACACTCACTGGAGAGCTTGGCGGAAACGACAAGACAATCTGGAAAAGGACCAGTGATAGTGAGGTGGTATAAATACTGTGGAGTGATGAGGGAATGAGTAACAGGTGAGGGGGAGGGGTGAGAGACCAGGTGAGGGGAAGGGCTGAGGAGACCAGGTGAGGGGAAGGGCTGGGGAGACCAGGTGAGGGGAAGGGCTGAGGAGACCAGGTGAGGGGAAGGGCTGAGGAGACCAGGTGAGGGGAAGGGCTGAGGAGACCAGGTGAGGGGAAGGGCTGAGGAGACCAGGTGAGGGGAAGGGCTGAGGAGACCAGGTGAGGGGAAGGGCTGAGGAGACCAGGTGAGGGGAAGGGCTGAGGAGACCAGGTGAGGGGAAGGGCTGAGGAGACCAGGTGAGGGGAAGGGCTGAGGAGACCAGGTGAGGGGAGTGAGCTGATTACAGGCCTGGAGGAAGGCGGGATCTGAGATGACAGGAGAGTTTAGATGAGCCACCAAACAAACACTAATAGAAGTGTCTAACTTGTGACACGGATGTGTATAACCTGTTTGTTTAAGCCATATACTGCTTTTACCATACCAGATTAGCTTTGCGCAGATATCAGCCGTCTTCTGGAAAGCGACTGATGAGATTGCTTATCTGGTCAGGAGATCTCTTTGAATCTGCTCGTATTCAATTGTTCACAGCTGCTCTGGTCTCCTCTCTCTCTTTCTGCTCCCCCTGCCCTCTGTATCCACACCCCCTCTATATCCATCCATTCCATGTACTCTCCATATCTGCACACCTTAATCAAATACATTACACCTTCGCCATGACTCAGTGCATACAGCTGCAGGCCTTTAGAGAACATATTAAAGCAATCTGGATGTTGCTAAAGAACATGAGCACCTCACAATTACTGTCTGATGTATTCATGGAGATATCACCTGTTGTGTCCAGTCAACAGTAGAGTCAGTCACGTGTTATGTTGTTGTTTAGTCAATTATTGTATTATCTCCCACTTCCTGTTTTGTTTTGACACTCAACTGTTACGTTTCATTCCAGGTTCCTTGACTCCCTACCCTTGTGGGTGTTTCTCAATGTTGAGTACGCTTGCTTGGTAGGACATGTCTGCCAAGCATCTTGCTTCAGAAGCGAGACAAGAATATTTCCTGGCATTCGGAAAACAAAGAGTGGAACAGGCTAGCAAGGGTGCAGGTGTGCGTCATATGAGAAGCCCCGCCTTACAGTTTCCGCCACAGATTTGGGGAAATTGGTCAGTGCGCAAAGCATTGTGGGGATTTTAGTACGCCAGGCTCGGTAGATATCCAAGTATGCTGGAGATTGGAACAGCACTTCGGCGGCGCTCGATGGCGTAGTATGCTTGAAATAGTGGCTCTGCAGCAGCTTTACTCGAGATTGAGAAACACCCTGTGTGTGTCTCCCGCGCTCATCAGCGCCAGCCCCGCCCCTGATTGTTTCCACCTGTGCCCAGTTACCTCTTGCTTAAATCCCCCGTCTCCCCTTGTTGTTGGTCAGTTGGTCTTGTCCTGTCCTCATGCCAGTACTCCGCTCATCAGCGAATGCTTATCTTGTCACAAGCCTGATTTATGCTCCTGAAACTTTTTGTAAGTTTTGTTCCTCACGTTGAGCGATTTTTGTTGTGCCTTATTGGAGCCTTTGTTGTAACCTCGTTAAGAGTTTTATTTTATTTTTGTATACCTTTTTTGGAAAATAAAGTATATTACTTATACTTTACCTCTGGCTCCCGGGTCGTGCATTTGAGTCCTTTTCCCTTGTGTATCCAAGTTCGTGACATCACCATTTCTACTTCTTTACCATTAGACCCTGTGTGGGGCCAGAGGTGGGAGAAGTACTCACTACTTGTTTTTAAGTAAATACCAGAGTGTAGGAATACTCTGTTTCAAGTAAAAGTACAAAAGTATTAGCATCAAAATGTGCTTAAAGTACCAAAATATAAGGTACTCATTATGCAGATTGGCCAATTCCAGAATAATATATACCATATGTTTTGATTATAATTATTGAAGTTTGGATGTGTTTATCAAAGCTGGCAAAGGTGGAACTCATTTAAGTTAATTGTGAATTTAATCCAGGTGTATCTAAAGTATTTGTTTTAACATGTAAGTGTTGATCATATTGTGTATCATTAATCTATATCTGGAAAGTAACGAAAGGTACTACATAAATGTAGTGGAGTAAAAGCACAAGATGTACCTCTGAATTGTATCTGAGTGGAAGAAATTGAAATACTCAAGTAAAGTACAAGTCCCTCAAAATGTTACTTAAGTACAGTACTTGAGTAAATGTACGGCACATACTATAATATATTAAAAAAATATTTTCGTGGCTATAAATGTTCTTTTAGCTGAGAGCCTTTTTCATTAGGTGATGTTGGCTTTGATATGTAAAGTATCCATGTGGCAGTGCAGCAGCCTGACAGCGGAAACATACAGCGGCTGGTGAAGTCTTCTTCGAGTAACAAGGGCTCATTTGCTCTGATAGTGATGATGTTCCTTGTGCTTTCTCATGACCTGCCTGCTACTACAAGTCTACCCAGACAGGCAACGCTCTCCTGTATGACCTGTTTACGTTCTTTCAGCTATTAGCTCTAATGTGTGCTGCGTTTTCATCATTGCTTTCTGCTCTGGGAGTGCAGTCGTCCTTTTCAGCTCCAATGCTCCTGGAAGCTTCTAGGAACAGATAACGGCAAGCTTAGACTACTGAACAAAACAAGGTGCATTATGGGGGTTGCAGGAGAGGCATGGCAGTGACATGTTACATGCGATAGCTTGAAAGAGGGTTTGTACTTTTCTGTAATGACTAGAAAAAGCACATTACACACGTCCTTGAATCGTGAACAAAGAGAAACATATTACAACTTTTGTAAGCAAAGTATCCTTATGATACTGTGTGTGTGTGTGTGTGTGTGTGTGTGTGTGTGTGTGTGTGTGTGTGTGTGTGTGTGTGTGTGTGTGTGTGTGTGTGTGTGTGTGTGTGTGTGTGTGTGTGTGTGTGTGTGTGTGTGTGTGTGTCAGACTCAGCATTGATGCAGTTCCTATCTGTTGGCAGCCCTCTTGTCTTTCTGATGTGGTTGTGATGCATATGATCAGATGCAGAAGCTGCCAGTTAGTAAGAGATGTGTGAAGCTGTTTGAAGCTTTGGGGCTTTCTCTTTCTCTGCGTGGGCTTTCAAGAGAAACCAAAGGGTTTGTAGAACTGCACTCATTGTAATCATTCCACTCTCATATCCAACAGAAGTTCCTTATTTTCACATCATTAGTTTTACATCTGTTGTGCCTTTGATTCAAAATACAATAAAGCAGTGACTGAATGCATTATCCAGCAAACCTGAAGTCTTTGTATGCATTATATTTGGCTCTAGTATATAAGCTTTTAAATGGTATTATATTAGTACTTTCTGGTGTCAATCAATGTGTTCCTCAGTTACTCTTCAAACTAAATGTAAAGAATGTATGTTTCACTCTGAAGTGTCCTGCAGCAGTGATGCTTGAAGCCTCCGAGTGTAGCAGTGACACGGTGTGTGTCTCACTGCGTCACCATGAACCTGTGGTCTGAACACAAGAGACGAGCTTCAGGAGCTGTGTTCATATTCCATCTCTACAACGTGCACATGCGCTGTGAGAACGGGTTGACTCCAGAATAAACTGTAAACAGAGGTAGAGGAACCAACGTGTGGGTCGTTGTTCACCTCCCAACAATCAGCCTGATAATCACTTAAATCAGAGAGGCTTCGTTTTGTTTAAAGAACAT
Organism: Pseudochaenichthys georgianus; assembly: GCF_902827115.2. Lineage (NCBI taxonomy): Eukaryota > Metazoa > Chordata > Actinopteri > Perciformes > Channichthyidae > Pseudochaenichthys > Pseudochaenichthys georgianus. The sequence goes on along the minus strand of NC_047525.1, from coordinate 1,170,847 downwards.
GTATTGACTAGGGATGGGAACGATTAATCGAATATTCGAAATGATTCAGGTATTCGAATAATTATTCATGTATTCGAATATGAGTTATGAATATTTTTATAAACATTTTTTTTTTTTTTTTTGGGAGTGATGCCTAAGTTGATTACATATTATCAAATTGAATAGTTCAATGTATATATATATACGACTGTGCCATAGCTAAATGTGTTAGGTGACGTCTAAAGGTGTGTTTTGCTCCGCTCACCGGCCCCTCACAGCGGGCAGAGCTGCAGGTGCTGATCTCTCTCTCGTGTCCGGTTATACTTCACTCGCGTTTATGTCCAAATCCATCAGATCTAGTTAGTTCTAGCCAATGATATGGCTGCTGCCCCTCCCTACACGCAGATCACGCAGACTCAAACCTCATCTTAGGCCCAAATGTGGCGCAAATGAGCTCCGCAGCCGTTGCGAGGTTCCGGCGCTAACAGTTCATGAGCGTGCTCCCCCGCCCCCTGTCAACACTCGCGACACACGGCCAGCCTAAACAACAATAAGCGCTGCTTGGCAACAGTGTGTGGCGGCAAAGTACATAGACATTTTGACTGGAGAGATTTAGTTTTGCCGGTATTCAACATTTTACCAGTCATAGTCCGGTAATTATTTACACTCTAAAAAGAGTCCTACACAACAGACATGGCGGAAAAGGAGTAATGTGTGGAAATATTTCGACCAGGTTAGTGAGTGCGGTGTGGAGGTCAAACTATGCGAAATTAAACTTATATATATATATATATATATATACACATGCTATACCCGCAACCTCCGTTCCAGCTGAGAGGGTCTTCTCTACAGCTGGCCTGATTGTGAATCGCCTCCACACTATAGCTGTCAAACTGTGATCACCAGTTCAATACATTTGACAAATTCGACTTGGTTTCTACACTTATTTGAACATGTATGTATTTCTAAAAAATTCTTGAAAAAAAATTGGGTAAAAAAAAATATTCGGAAAAAAAAATGTTGCCCTATTTTTTTTTTATAGGATATGTACATTTCGGTTAACCGGTTAACCGTTTTTTGGGGGGTCGAATATTCGAATATACATTTGCTTTCAAATTCCCATCCCTAATATTGACACATATCATACGATGAATGTTAAGTCTGGCGATTAGCCCCCGGTCCTGAAGTGGTGTATCTAAAGGGGGAAATGCAGCCGTGAGCATAGGGAACCCCCCGGGGTCTAGACACATGGTGATGATGATGATGATGTGGATTTGATGAGGAGACGGGATGAAGAGGATGTGTGATGAGGTCTTTTTAAGTGTGGCTGCAGCTCAGTGATTGGCTGCTGCAGACTGAGGTGAATGTAATGGGTTAAAGAGAACACCCATTGTTCCTGAAAGAACTTGCGCTGAGCTTCATGTTGACTCTGCAAACACTTCCTCACTCAGAGAGTTTCTCACTTCTTTCCCAATATCACAATGATCTTTATTGACAGTTCACTCGGGTACAATGACGATGGATATGTGTTTGCATTTAAGCAGATGGGCACCAGTCAAAGTGAATGAGCTAAAGGAGCTCTCATCAGCTGCTGCCGTGCAGTCAGGAGGACACGACTCAGTGCAACACCTAGCTCTGAAGCACACTGATTCTTAAGTGACACAGACATACAAAGTATATTGTTCTTTTTATGCACATGTATCTGTCACACTGGATCAAATGTTGTCTTTTGAAAACTGATAATCTTTACAGCGAAAAAGCAGTCTTTAGGCACAGACATTGGATCCTCTTGTCAGAGCTTCATAATGGTGCTGCATGGCACAAGTGTCACATGTTGTGTTTGCTGTTTTGATCCAAACCAGGCCCCTACCTGCTGTCTAGAACACTGATGGGGATCGATCATGTTTCACTGTACAGTATTACATTTAAAATGCTGTTCTTGTTTATCTTGTTCTATTTTACATGTATAGAATCCTGCATTTACTGGGTCACTGACAACATGTAGCTTATTGTGTTTTATTTGACATGTATATAGTTCACTTCATCCGCGTCCTGCTCATGGTCTTCCAGCATCATCTGCACTATTTGATCCTACCTTTTTATTGTTTTGATGTTGCATTGTTGGATAGGCCTGGGACTTCAGAGTCTTGTTTCCATATCTACACTGTTGCTATTGTGCATATAAAGCTTTTGAATCATCGTGCTGGACCTCACTGATGCTATAGATACGAGCAAATCCCTGCAGGAAGCCTGAAAGGCAGTAGAGACATTCTTTCACATGTCTAGCACAACCTACAGTGTATCCAAGGTTACCTGACAAGTCTGTGAGAAACACAGAGGAAGTAGTGTGATGTTATTTGACCTAAACGTGTATCTGGATGTGTCTCTCATCCAAAAGCCTTCCTCAGCTCTCACGGGGGAATCGCTGTCCATCAGTCTTTCACAGTGGTTCAGAAACGCTTCCTTTACTATCTGTTACCAAATGCATGTGTGACAGAGCCTCACATAAGTGCTTGAGACAAGTCAAACCGGTAAATAAATTACTTTATTATAACCTGATTTCTGAATGATTGGCATGAAGTTGGACAATTCCCTTTCCTCTATGGACACTTGAATGGCATGTGTGCCGTTACAGTGAAGTATATATATAGACATTGTGTTCATTGGGATAAACCCCTTGAGATGCACCATCTCCTTCTCAAGTAGTGATGTGTCTCACTGATGTCCAGTGGTCTCCAGTCAGTGAATACTTTATTTACTTACCACTGCCTTTGCCTTTCCACTGCCATGCGACACATGGTACACCTTGAAACGACCGGAGGAAGTGTGGGTCTCACTTTGTGGCTGCTCAAAGTTTCCAGATTAAAGTGTTTTTCCGCCGTCCACACGGCGGCGTGCGTTGAAGCTTGTCGGTGGGCGTGTCTGAAACTCGACCAACAACCAATCACATGAATCTCCCGCCCCTGACACACAAGCAGCGGTTTGATTGGCTAGAGCTTGTACTAGCACCTGATTCGATTGGCTGACGCTTCTGCCGAGGCGTCAACAGTTGAACATTGTTCAACTTTTGCAGCGAGCCATGCCAGCAAAGCTCCGCGTCGCTTCCCACAATGCAGTTCGGCGAAAAGTGACGTCACCCCATTCAAAGTGAATGGTGAAGCTTTCAACGCACGCCGCTGTGTGGACGGGCCGTTAACGTGTAGACAGCCCTTATATGTGTCGTGTAATATTATATTTCCGTACAGCAAACTGTCTCATGGTGGAGGTCAGGTGGATGGGATAACAAAGAGACTGCACAATACTGGGAGATGACTGCTGACCAAGCACAATGATTTCCTAACCTTAAAGCTGCATTAATAATTCATATATATGTCTAAAGCTCACACAGTCTGACATATGAAGTTGTTCTATCAACCATGTGTCCTGTTTAAAGAGCCAGAAGAGAGAGCAACACTCTTCACCTCACAGTGAGTTATCCTTCTGTCCCCATGATGCACTCTGCGTCTCGCTCTGCTTGAGTCTCCACCCACTCATTCACATTGACCAATCACATGTGGCTCATATGCTTTATTTAGTGTGTGATTTGGAGGTTTAGAGTACTGTTGTAGCGTTATGTTATTTCCCACATTCTGGAGATGTGCTTTTCCCAGAGCTCAAAGATGCATTACAAGAAAATATAAGGAAATGAAATATATAATAAAACAGTCCTGAGCTAAGTAGAAGAAGGGGGTGGGGTTGAGGATTATAAATTAAAACAAGAGAGAACAGGTGAGCTTGTAGGGCTTTTTTGAAGGTTGTGAGAGCTGGCATTGTGTGGCTGCAGAAATAGTTTTAGTAGAGAAGTAGAGCTGGGTGACTTCAGCGTAATAGTGAAACCGGAGGTCATGGTGGTTGAGGATCCAAGTGAGACAATGTAGGTGATGAAGAACAAATGACCCAGTACAGAGCTCTGAGGGACACCATACGTGAAGGCTATGGATTTGCAGTTGTTGGTGGAGATGAACTGATGTCAGTTGGAGAGATTTAAACCAGGTGAGGTTATACTGGTTATGCCAATTGACGACTGAGGACTGCATGATGTAATAAATATAATAATAATAATGTGTTTTATTTATAGAGCGCTTTTCTGGAAACTAAAAAATACGTGTAAACTTCTCGAATATACATTTCGTGGTGTCTTTGCACTGCTGCATATTATGGCTTGTATGTGTTTTTTATTGCTGAACATTCCTCATGTTCTAATGTTTCTCCTCACTTCTACCTCATGAATAATAGCCGGGGTCTTGGGGGAGAAACTGGCCTTTTCAGGGTTCTCTCCTCACCGTCGACCTCCTTTCCCTCTTTACCTTTCCTCTTTCCACACGTCTCTCCCTCTCCTTTTAACTCCATTTCTCCTTTGAAATCATTGATTTTTCAGAGCTTCTATAAAATATTTACAATGTGTGGGCAGACTTCCCTCTGTGGGAATTTAGAGGAGGGGGTGGGTGGGGGTGATCATTGTGAGAGCGTGTGGTGAAATGAATAAGAGTGGGAGAGGAGGGAAAGCTAAGGGAGTGTGAGAGGAGAGGAGAGACAGTCGGATGAGAGCGATGGAAGTCCAGTCCAGTCGTGGCAGGAATACCAATGCTTCCTTTGAAACAACTCCACATCATAAATAAACAAACCGAGCTTCAGATAAAGATCATTATTCAAGGGTTTTGTAAAACCGCCTTTCCCTAAACACTCACGACATATCGATGGTCAGATGATTCCAACACCTTCTCGTCCCACCTGTCCTCTCTGTGTCCTCTCTGTCTGATGAAGAGCTGTTACACTTCTCTTCTGATTCCTGCGCAGATTGCTGCCTAATTAAATGAAGCCCAAAGGACTGTTCCTGTCGGGGTGCTGTGATACACGAGCTTTAGCAGAAACTCATATCTGAATCTGTCAGAACTGTGAGACGGCAGCGTCTCCTTATTGTTCAACCCAACGCTCGTGTAGCTGAAGAGACTTCCTCACTTGGTTTGAGAGCTCTTACGACCACATGACTCGCTGCTCCATCAAGCTGAAAGATGGTGACAGAGATACTCCAATAGCATTCATTCATATTGGTTCCGAAACGTTTTAAATCATAGTTGTTAAATATTTCACAAAATAGTAAACATCCTTTTATGTGGCAAACATTGGTGTGAGATCTTGTTTTTGACAAGAAATAAGCCTACAGTAAAAATGTCTGAGCAATTTGTTTGTGTTCCAACAAACCCGTTTACCAACACATTATTAACAGGTAGAAAGTTTGGTTATTGTTGTTTTTGTTTTCAGTCTTTTTATTTAATGATAGTGTACAATAACCGATGGCATTTCATTTACATTCTAATATCACAGTACACTCTCTACACTCCCCACGCCCTCCCTCCCTCCCTCCCTCCAACATGCCCACACAGGCAAAACCAAAACATGCTTATCAAGATAAACTAAACAACAGAGCCATGAAAAGAAACATCGATCAATCAATGTTTATTTATAGCCCAATATCACAAATGTTACATTTGTCTCAGTGTCTTCACAGTGTGTACAGAATATCAGTATGACAATACGACACCCTCTGTCCTTAGACCCTCTGTCCTTAGACCCTCTGTCCTTTGACCCTCTGTCCTCAGACCCTCTGTCCTCAGACCCTCTGTCCTTAGACCCTCTGTCCTTAGACCCTCTGTCCTTAGTCCCTCTGTCCTCAGACCCTCTGTCCTTAGACCCTCTGTCCTCAGACCCTCTGTCCGTAGACCCTCTGTCCTTAGACCCTCTGTCCTTAGACCCTCTGTCCTTAGACCCTCTGTCCTTAGTCCCTCTGTCCTCAGACCCTCTGTCCTTAGACCCTCTGTCCTCAGACCCTCTGTCCTTAGACCCTCACATCGTACAAGGAAAAACTTCCGAAGAAAACCCACAGTTTAAGGGAACATGGAGAAACCTCAGGGAGAGCAGCAGAGGAGGATCCCTCTCCAGGACGGACAGACGTGCAATAGATGCCGTGTGGAAATTGAAAAGATAATACATTTGCAACATAGGTAGTCCAGATGTTTGGAAATGCACGTGTCTATAATAAGAAAACATAGAAAGGAAAAGAAAAATCCCAAACAATTATTATTATTGCTTTTTAAAATATCAAATCATTGCGACTTAGGCATGGTTTAAGATGTTATGGTGATTGTCAGGCTGCAGTTCTGTTCGTCCAGTATCATAAAGCTGTGGTTGTTGTTGAGTTAGTGTGTCTCATAACTGGAAGTGTGTGTCCGTGTATTGGTTAGCTACGTTAGCTAGCTAGCTTAGAGCAGATCTGCAATAATATGGGAAGGAGTCATGTGAGCACATTGTTAAAATAATGCAATAAAACATACATTTTAGGAAAGTTTCCAACAACATTGACAGAAGGCCAACCACATTATTCCACAAAGCGCTCTGGTCCCAGCTGTGTGCGTCAATTTTTAGTGTCCCCTGGTCTCCCAGCTGTGTGCGTCAATTTTTAGTGTCCCCTGGTCTCCCAGCTGTGTGCGTCACTCTATAGTGTCCCCTGGTCTCCCAGCTGTGTGCGTCACTCTTTAGTGTCCCCTGGTCTCCCAGCTGTGTGCGTCACTCTTTAGTGTCCCCTGGTCTCCCAGCTGTGTGCGTCACTCTTTAGTGTCCCCTGGTCTCCCAGCTGTGTGCGTCACTCTTTAGTGTCCCCTGGTCTCCCAGCTGTGTGCGTCACTCTTTAGTGTTCCCTGGTCTCCCAGCTGTGTGCGTCACTCTTTAGTGTCCCCTGGTCTCCCAGCTGTGTGCGTCACTCTTTAGTGTCCCCTGGTCTCCCAGCTGTGTGCGTCACTCTTTAGTGTCCCCATGGTCTCCAGCTGTGTGCGTCACTCTTTAGTGTCCCCTGGTCTCCCAGCTGTGTGCGTCACTCTTTAGTGTCCCCTGGTCTCCCAGCTGTGTGCGTCATTGTTTAGTGTCCCCTGGTCTCCCAGCTGTGTGCGTCATTGTTTAGTGTCCCCTGGGCTGCAGTCGGATAGTCCAAAGATCAGCTCCTAAGTTCTAACCCTATCGTCTATCCCTTGACCTCTGAGTGAAACGTCACGGGGTTAAGGGATAGTGGACAGGAGAATTCAAAAGGACTTAGGAGAAGAGACTGCGGTACTTTAGAGAATCCGAATGCACTTTCACTATCCGACGTGTTTATGATGCGCCAGCGGACGTCATTGTGTGCGTCTGCTGCTGTGGGGAAACTATGGAAACTACAGTTTTCTATACAGCGGACTACAACATGGATGTTTAATAAGAACGAGGGACTCATCTAGAGACTCTGCACCGTGCTCTGATGCTGCTGCTTTGCTTTATGAACGTGGACAACAGAGAAACAGATTCTTCAGGACCAAAGTTGGAATTGAAATAAAAAAGGAAAGTGAAACTTATGCTCGTCACCCTCTCCCTCCGGTCCACATTAATACAAATGATCCCAATACGTATGATTGTATGAACTAAAGATCTTAAATCAATACAGATGTATTTATTATAAACGTTAGTCCTTAACATCTATCACTGTGTATATCACCATTCAAACATCTTTTAAAAGTTGAACAAACCCCACACAGCTCAGTGAAGACTGTGATGTTGACTTTATTTGATCATTTCAGTGAAAACTAACGTTCATATTTCTCTCTTTGATTATAATACTGATGAACATTCTAAACAAAGCACTTTGGCAACTTACCACCTATGTTTTAAAATGCTTAATAAGCACCGTAACTTTCATGATATAATTTCTCCGTCATAATCGGTTGTTTCCGTGAACGGCCGACTGTTGAGTGACGGCAAATGCTGCGGCTGCAAGGCATTGTGGGGCAGCATTTTCGCTTCTCCTGTCGGTGAGGGAGGTCCAGTGGTTCCTAAACTAAAGGAGGTTATAAAGGAAGTTTGAAACCTCCTTTCCTTTCATTCTCATCATTCTAGAGAATTGGAACGGCACTTATCATGGCTGCCACTGAGGGACTTCCGGGTCATTTCACTCCTTTAGGAAGGTTCCTAAGCTAAATGGACTATTCGACTTCAGCCCTGGTCTCCCAGCTGTGTGCGTCACTTTTAGGTGTCCCCTGGTCTCCCAGCTGTGTGCGTCATTTCTTAGTGTCCCCTGGTCTCCCAGCTGTGTGCGTCATTTCTTAGTGTCCCCTGGTCTCCCAGCTGTGTGCGTCACTTTTTAGTGTCCCCTGGTCTCCCAGCTGTGTGCGTCACTTTTTAGTGTCCCCTGGTCTCCCAGCTGTGTGCGTCACTCTTTAGTGTCCCCTGGTCTCCAGCTGTGTGCGTCACTCTTTAGTGTCCCCTGGTCTCCCAGCTGTGTGCGTCACTCTTTAGTGTCCCCAGGTCTCCAGCTGTGTGCGTCACTCTTTAGTGTCCCCAGGTCTCCAGCTGTGTGCGTCACTCTTTAGTGTCCCCTGGTCTCCCAGCTGTGTGCGTCACTCTTTAGTGTCCCCAGGTCTCCAGCTGTGTGCGTCACTCTTTAGTGTCCCCAGGTCTCCAGCTGTGTGCGTCACTCTTTAGTGTCCCCTGGTCTCCCAGCTGTGTGCGTCACTCTTTAGTGTCCCCTGGTCTCCCAGCTGTGTGCGTCATTGTTTAGTGTCCCCTGGTCTCCCAGCTGTGTGCGTCATTGTTTAGTGTCCCCTGGTCTCCCAGCTGTGTGCGTCATTGTTTAGTGTCCCCTGGGCTGCAGTCGGATAGTCCAAAGATCAGCTCCTAAGTTCTAACCCTATCGTCTATCCCTTGACCTCTGAGTGAAACGTCACAGGGTTAAGGGATAGTGGACAGGAGAATTCAAAAGGACTTAGGAGAAGAGACTGCGGTACTTTAGAGAATCCGAATGCACTTTCACTATCCGACGTGTTTATGATGCGCCAGCGGACGTCATTGTGTGCGTCTGCTGCTGTGGGGAAACTATGGAAACTACAGTTTTCTATACAGCGGACTACAACATGGATGTTCAATAAGAACGAGGGACTCATCTAGAGACTCTGCACCGTGCTCTGATGCTGCTGCTTTGCTTTATGAACGTGGACAACAGAGAAACAGATTCTTCAGGACCAAAGTTGGAATTGAAATAAAAAAGGAAAGTGAAACTTATGCTCGTCACCCTCTCCCTCCGGTCCACATTAATACAAATGATCCCAATACGTATGATTGTATGAACTAAAGATCTTAAAATCAATACAGATGTATTTATTATAAACGTTAGTCCTTAACATCTATCACTGTGTATATCACCATTCAAACATCTTTTAAAAGTTGAACAAACCCCACACAGCTCAGTAAAGACTGTGATGTTGACTTTATTTGATCATTTCAGTGAAAACTAACGTTCATATTTCTCTTTTGATTATAATACTGATGAACATTCAAAACAAAGCACTTTGGCAACTTACCACCTATGTTTTAAAAAGCTTAATAAGCACCGTAACTTTCATGATATAATTTCTCCGTCATAATCGGTTGTTTCCGTGAACGGCCGACTGTTGAGTGACGGCAAATGCTGCGGCTGCAAGGCATTGTGGGGCAGCATTTTCGCTTCTCCTGTCGGTGAGGGAGGTCCAGTGGTTCCTAAACTAAAGGAGGTTATAAAGGAAGTTTGAAACCTTTCCTATCATTCTCATCATTCTAGAGAATTGGAACGGCACTTATCATGGCTGCCACTGAGGGACTTCCGGGTCATTTCACTCCTTTAGGAAGGTTCCTCAGCTAAATGGACTATTCGACTTCAGCCCTGGTCTCCCAGCTGTGTGCGTCACTTTTAGGTGTCCCCTGGTCTCCCAGCTGTGTGCGTCATTTCTTAGTGTCCCCTGGTCTCCCAGCTGTGTGCGTCACTTTTTAGTGTCCCCTGGTCTCCCAGCTGTGTGCGTCACTCTTTAGTGTCCCCTGGTCTCCAGCTGTGTGCGTCACTCTTTAGTGTCCCCTGGTCTCCCAGCTGTGTGCGTCACTCTTTAGTGTCCCCAGGTCTCCAGCTGTGTGCGTCACTCTTTAGTGTCCCCTGGTCTCCCAGCTGTGTGCGTCACTCTTTAGTGTCCCCTGGTCTCCCAGCTGTGTGCGTCACTCTTTAGTGTCCCCTGGTCTCCAGCTGTGTGCGTCACTCTTTAGTGTCCCCTGGTCTCCCAGCTGTGTGCGTCACTCTTTAGTGTCCCCAGGTCTCCAGCTGTGTGCGTCACTCTTAGTGTGCCCAGGTCTCCAGCTGTGTGCGTCACTCTTTAGTGTCCCCTGGTCTCCCAGCTGTGTGCGTCACTCTTTAGTGTCCCCTGGTCTCCAGCTGTGTGCGTCACTCTTTAGTGTCCCCTGGTCTCCCAGCTGTGTGCGTCACTCTTTAGTGTCCCCAGGTCTCCAGCTGTGTGCGTCACTCTTTAGTGTCCCCTGGTCTCCCAGCTGTGTGCGTCACTCTTTAGTGTCCCCAGGTCTCCAGCTGTGTGCGTCACTCTTTAGTGTCCCCAGGTCTCCAGCTGTGTGCGTCACTCTTTAGTGTCCCCTGGTCTCCATTGTGTTTTGAATGTCTTGCAGCGTTTGGTTTCTGCAACTTTCATTAAACTCTGCGCATGTTTCTTCAAGTTGGTGAATGTTTCCCAAAGCTGCACATGTTCTCAGGTTGTGGAGAAGTTTCTTCATTTTCATGTGTTTTTGCACATTTGAGTTTTTATATTTGCATCCTTTCTGTAACTGCAGAGCTTTGTCCTCATGGGAATGTGTTGAGCCGTTGCAGAGCGTGTGCACATGTCGCCCCCGTAGGGACGGACCTCATGCTTTATGGCATTGAAAGCTTTAAGTATAAAAGGAAGAGTTGATTAAGCTGCCAGAGATTCATTTTATTATATTTTTCTTTACTTTGTTGTCATTAAGTATTGGTAACTATTATGCTGCATATGTTTGTGCTTGTGGGAGAGTCCAACTTCAGACATCATTAACCTGGAGATGAAATCTGGAAGAAGAAATCAAAAGTCCATTCTGTTAAAACCCGATGAATGAGCAATATAAGGGATCCTAAGTGTAGCACACTCAACATATGTTAGAGCCTTTAAAGAACACTGTGTTACAGACGGACCAGAGTCAGACTGACTCTACTCGGCCACTGCTACACAGACTGTACAGTTGCCTCAACTCGCTGTCTGTTGGTCAGTAGAACATCATGTGAGGCCCGGCAGCCGTCTGTGTGCTACTGAGTCACACACACAGTGAGTGAGTGTACTTCCTGTCACATGGCCTCATGTTTGCTCTTTCATACATATTTGTCTTGGACTGTAAGGTTTTATAAAGAAGTGTTTGTTCACATGTGTTTCTCCTGACTCTGATTAACATGTGTATCTTCTCGTATGATCAGTGTCTCCTCCTCTCTCCTTGTGCAGGTGGGAGGGACGATGTACAACACGGGCCGCCACGTCTCTCTGCGATTGGACAAGGAGCATCTGGTGAACATCTCCGGGGGCCCGATGACGTACAGCCATCGTCTGGAAGAGATCCGGCTACACTTTGGCAGCGAGGACGGCCAGGGTTCTGAACACCTGCTGAACGGACAGGGCTTCTCCGGAGAGGTGAGCCTCACACTGCGGTCAGACCTCATGCATCCTTTGATGGAACACTTGACTCCTTATGAGCCAGAATCTGCAGAGAACCGTGTGACGCTCTGAAGGACTTTTCACAGCATCGGCATCAGCGCTTTCAGCAGGAACTGACAGTTAAACATTCAACTCTCACACACACACACACACACGCACACACACACACACACGCACACACACACGTGATGGTGGCTGAACACACACTCTGCCATTTTAAATGTTCACGAGTCGAACAATTAGCTTCCCCGGCGTTGATTGTTCCAACAGAATCACGAGTCACCATCACATGAATAACCCATTTGTGTGTCAACAAAGTAATTGCAGTCTTGACAGGCAGATGTATTATAATTAATCCTAATCAGTTACCCTCCCTCAGTCTGAGAGCTGAGATTCAAATCATAATAAAACAAATGTTTACGGTGCTTTGGGGTGGATAGAGCTGTAACACAAGCCTGAAGGACACACACACACACACACACACACACGCACACACACGCACACGCACACGCACACACACGCACACGCACACACACACACACAGGGGTTTGTTCTGTATTCCTCCCGTGCCTTCACGGATGTGCTGCCTGCGGGTCAGCACCGTGTTGGAGCCGAGCAGCTCTGAAGATTAGCAGAGATTGGAAATGTGATGTCACAGTGTTGCTGCGTTGCACTCTGCATCGCCCAGGCAACAGGAGGGACAGGTCGTGGAGTCATTTCCACAGTATGTCTTTAACTGGAGACTGAACACTTAAATCCAGGGGGGGATATAATGAAGTACATTTACTCAATGGTTGTACTTAAGTGATACTTGAGGTGCTTGTGTTGCAGCTTCAGTTACTTTATAAATGAATTGTTTGCATAGAAACACAAGAGGTGATGTGTGATGTGTTATCTTACGAGAGCATCCAATGAATCAGTGTGTGAGTCTCTGCGCGGATGAGCCTCAGGTGAGGCTGCACGGTGGGACACACTGTTCTCTTTAGCATCCATTCCGTCTGCCTGTTCCTCCTCACTGACACCACTGCTTCTGAGTGAACCATCCCCCGCCTCCCCCGATAGCCCTCCCCCACCTCCCTGAGGCTTCAAGGTCCAATAAGATGTTTCATAATCGAAAAGGCTGAATATCTGCCTCTTCCTCCGCCCCCGCCTGCTGATGAGCGGTGGCTCTGCCTGTCCTTGAAACGTGAACCAAGAGAAACGTATTACAACTTCTGTAAGCAAAGTATCCTCATGAACCAGCAGCCTGTGGGTGGAGGGGGGGGGTAGCTCTCCAACGCGTACATCTTCAATTCACCCTTTCATACATCGTGTGTGTGTGTGTGTGTGTGTGTGTGTGTGTGTGTGTAATGTCAATGTGTGTGATTTATTTAGTTTGATGGCTGTATTTTAAAGTATGCATTTTGATCTGATACTCAGGGGCAAGGGGAGTGACACACACACACACACACACACACACACACACACACACACACACACACACACACACACACACACACACACACACACACACACACACACCACACACCACACACACACACACACACACACACACACACACACACACACACACACACACACACACACACACACACACACACACACACACACACACAGTCTTATCCACACATCCATTGGTATTCATATGATTTATTATCCGTCCCTGACATATAGGTAGAAGTGCTCACACAATCATATCGTCATGGCAACGTGAGATCTCTACACAGCCACATGGAACAGACGGATGTTCCTATCAGTTGAGCGTATGCGGTTGAAGGAAGTCTGTGATATATGTTTAACGTTTAGAGGTATTAACTCGTCCTCATGATCAGTGATCTCCTCAACTGTCCTCTCTCTCCCGCTGGGTGTCCAAGCCGACGCCTTTCCACTTCTCAGATCAGTTGAGATGTGGCGAATGATTGCTGATCGGAATCGTGGCCAAACTAACGACCCACTGTGAATGAATCCTGAATAAGAATCACCCCTTATATGTAGAGGAACACATATGGTCAGAGCAATGCTTTATAGTAATCCAAGGTAAGGTTGCCACGATGAATTCCACCACGTAGAAAAAATACGGACATTTTCCTTCAAAGAATTTGTGAAACAAACCAAACAAAATGTGCACAGGCTGTAAAAAGCCACTGTGAAGCTCACCACACGGACAAGTCCCTGAATGCAGAGAGCGGACCCAAGCCAGCCCCCCCCCCCCACTGTGGGGAGGCAGGAGACCTGGCAGTGAAGCCGTACATAGAGCTGCAGCTACTGCTCAGTCTAGAAACACCTTGGTGCTAATTCCTCATTCCTTATCCACTCCTTCAGCGGGTTGTTTTCATACACTGATACAACCACATGGAGTTATCCTCTGAGTACAGTCTGATCCTCCGACCCCCACACAATCTGATCACCTTCTAACACCAACGTGTTTTATTGTAACTTTGGTTCATGAAAGGACATCACAGTCAGCTGACGTCAACACGTTGTTCTCCCTGAGCCACGGACACGTTTAGAGCTCATGTGCAATGGCATGATGAAACACGTGATTATGGACAAACATACATGTAACTGATGCATTTAAAAATAATAATAATAATAATAACAATACAAATACAATAATAATAATACAAATAAAATACAAATGATATAGTGTGAAAAGATCCACACGTTTCAAATCCCACCAACCACATGCATCCCTATTCAAACAAGGACCATCACATGAAGCTAATATCACAGAATACTGCTCACAGAGCTTTAGATGTGTTTTGTTTCCCATAGTTACCATTCATCTTTAATAAAGTGCACGTTCTTTCAAAGCGATGTCGAGTGCTAATTGTGGCACGGTTGAAATCCCATCAGAACATCTCTGTACGTCCTGGAGTGAACAAACATGCTGGAATGAACTCGTGTTCTGATCATGATCATTCCAAAGGCAACATGGCTGAGCAGCACAGGTGAGCTCTGACCAGCAACACGTGCACATCCAGGGCCAGGCGTCTCTGTCAGTGTGGGGTGGGGGGAGCAGGCCTGCCCGTTTGTTAGCTTATGGATCTACGCTCCAGTTCATCTGAAGGGGGGGGGGGTGGAGAGCATCATTTCCAGCCCAGCGCGTTTACAGCCCCTCTCCCGGTTAGCGATGAACGCTATCGACTTGCTGTCTTCCTATTTCCCTGCCCACCCGGGCCAGGCCAGCCATCAGGCCATAAAGAGGCTGTCATGACCCCCCCCCCCCCCCTCCCACACATACACAGTCCAGAGTGAGACAAGTGACCCTGTCTTATCCCATGCAGTGTTGTCCTCAAGCCAGTGTGAGAGACGTGGTGCTGCCCAAAGGTCAGCATCCCAGTGAAGAGCCATGAGGCGCTTTAGACCTCATGTCACTGGAAACTCAAACTGTGACTTGTACGTTATCACAAAGCTGTGTTAGGTTAGTTGAAAGCAATAATATTAAGTTTAAATAAAAAATATTAGGTTCAACTTAATATGACCGCTTTCAACTAACCTAATTGACCATAATGATGTCTATTCATCAGACATCCGGGTTGGGATGGTTACCTTAAAAATGTATTCTGGTACAATTACTTAATCCTATCAAAATCAATAATCAGTGATGTAACCTGATCACTTTCGTTCATTTTGAATCACCTAAACATCAAAGTCAATGCAAATAACTAAAAGAGACACATAATTAGCAATACAATATGTTTTACTTCAGTGTATTATGTAAGACTTAAAAATAAAGAAGTCTTACATAACACAGGCCTTTATACGTTCCAAGAGCAGTGTAACGTTAGAAAAGAAGAATCCAGATGTTTAGAATCAGAACATGTTGTGTTGATAGGAAAAGCTGCCTTTCATGAAGCACATGTGTTTACACCACCGCTGACACACATGAGCACAGACCACAGTTTGAGAAGCATGCTGGATCCCTGGTTGGAGAAACAAGTGGATTTTGAAACCCTTTCCTGATCCACAGCTGCTATCAATCAATCAATCAATCAATCAATCAATCAATCAATCAATCAATCAATCAATCAATCAATCAATGTTTATTTATAGCCCAATATCACAAATGTTACATTTGTCTCAGTGGTCTTCACAGTGTGTACAGAATATCAGTATGACAATACGACACCCTCTGTCCTCAGACCCTCTGTCCTTAGACCCTCTGTCCTTAGACCCTCTGTCCTTAGACCCTCTGTCCTTAGACCCTCTGTCCTTAGACCCTCTGTCCTCAGACCCTCTGTCCTTAGACCCTCTGTCCTCAGACCCTTTGTCCTTAGACCCTCTGTCCTTAGACCCTCTGTCCTCAGACCCTCTGTCCTTAGACCCTCTGTCCTCAGACCCTTTGTCCTTAGACCCTCTGTCCTTAGACCCTCTGTCCTTAGACCCTCTGTCCGTAGACCCTCACATCGTACAAGGAAACACTTCCAGAGAAAACCCCCAGTTTAAAGGGAACATGGAGAAACCTCAGGGAGAGCACAGAGGAGGGATCCCTCTCCCAGGACGGACAGACGTGCAATAGATGCCGTGTGGAAAGCTATCTGCTCAATGTGTCTGAGAGGGGATTTGCCTTTTGTTGAATACCGTTTCTTTTTGTTCTATGTATCCCGTTACCGCCACAGCCTTCATTAGACTTGATAAGCAAACTCTGAAGAGCATTCCCAATCAGTGGTTTCTCCTTCTATTGTTCTGCATCTCGTCCTTCTTTCACACGGCTTAGGAGGGACATACAAATAAAAAGTGGGGCTAAGGTTTGGAACTTAGCTAGCCCGTGCTAACATGAATCACACATCATATTCATTCCAATGGCAAGTAGGAATAAATACTTGCCATTGGATTATTAATGGTAACATTAATAATCAAATGTATGGCTCTGTCTATCTACTGCAGGGGTGTCAAACTCAAGGCCCGGGGGCCAAATCCGGCCCGCCACTTCATTTTATGTGGACCCACAAGAGCTTGCAAAGAATATAATAAGTGTATTATAATGTTACGTGCCGCTTTACAGGATAACGTTGCCCATAAACTACATGTCCCACAATGCATCTCATTTTGTGACATGCGCAATGAAGAGACTTGCAATTATTTCCCCTAGACTTCTGCTTTCAGACGTAGTTAATTATGAAGTTATTACCCTATCTGATAATAATCCAATGCAGAGGAAATATTGTAAAATAAATAATACATTATTTTATATTTATTATGCATATTTATCTATGTATATTTATATATAGTCTTAAAGTTACCACCAGCCCTTTGAGTGCAACCATAATTCTAATGTGGCCCGCGATGAAATTGAGTTTGACACCCCTGATCTACTGGATTAGAGTTCAGACATCATTATTTTACTGTATACATAAATGGTTCTTTCCTACTGTAACATGTCAACATATTTGTGAAAATGTCACAAAATGCAGGTGTTTTACACATCAGGACATTTATTTAACCAGTCATTCACGGAGCATCAGACACTGCATACAGAAGGCATGTCTCACAACGAGTCGTGGAGCTCTGAGCGATGTATTACTCAAGCCTCCTTTTTAGCATACTTATAAATAAGCATTAAATGTTCTCTTAAATAAACAGATGGAAGCTTTTACATGGTTTTCATAAAACGAATCTTAAGAGCAGTTAGTAAGTTTAGCCTAGTTATTGCAAATGTGATTCAGTTTTGTCAGTGAGTCCTTAAACTGTATATGTTCCATCCCAGGTATGCGCTGCTTATCCAGTCACTGCCGCAGCCTGCCAGTGGATGTGATTAGTAGATTCCACAGAGCATTCTGATTGGATGAAGTGATGAGTAGATTCCACAGAGCATTCTGATTGGATGAAGTGCGATTGGACCCAGACCCTAATTTGCAGTAACTGTAATATCTGTCACACCCGATTATATAACCTGTCTGTATCTGTGTCTTCATGCAGTCTGCTCAGTGGGAGCAGGCACAGAGTGTTAGTGTCGCCTCAGATGGGTGTGTGTGTGTGTGTGTGTGTGTGTGTGTGTGTGTGTGTGTGTGTGTGTGTGTGTGTGTGTGTGTGTGTGTGTGTGTGTGTGTGTGTGTGTGTGTGTGTGTGTATGTGTGTGTGTGTGTGTGTGTGTGTGTGTGTGTGTGTGTGTGTGTGTGTGTGTGTGTGTGATGAACGATGTGCTGCTGCAGGGCTCTATCTCATCTCTTCCTGGAGCTAATTACCAACTCAGGCTGCGGCCCCACGAGGACGAAAACGGCTAAACGCATAGGATTAACGCAAACGCAATCGCAAACGGCTTCCGTCCACATGCAATAATTATCCGGATAGTGTCTGCCCACACGAGACCGCTCCGTTTAGCTCCAACCGCTGGAGAAGCTGCAGTACATAAGCAGGAGCCTCTACGTGGCGCTGTAACTTCCTCCACAAAAGCAGCAAAGAAGAAGGTTGTCATGGTTGCCCTTCTGTTTATTCTCCGCGGTGGGGGCCGAGGGAACCGGGCAGAGTTTTTCGCCAGTCAGCGTGTATTAAAGTTTAAATCTTCCGGACAAAATGATAAAAGTCCCGGTCAAAGGTCTTCTTTGTTATTTATTGAGCTTTAAAACAAATGAATAACGACTATATAATATAATGAATAAAATACACGGAGCCTCTCTTTTTCCTACCTCTCTTCGGACAGCGCCAGTGTCTGTCTCATGCAGCAGCTCATCCAGTAATCAGTGACCCGGCCGACTGTAAAAATAAACATATTTATAACTAGTTTAGTTTGAGAGGTAATTAAAATAGCTAAGGGTGATGATCTGACTTGAAGTGTGTGTTTTGCTGCAGCGGGAGGAGCTGTAGGTGGGCAGAGCTGCGTGTCTCCGTCCTGTCAGATTAGACTTCACTCGCGAGAGAAAGATAAATAATCTGAATTCAGTGTGCAGTTTACTTTGACGTGGGGGTGAGCAGCAGAGGTGGGGAGAGGCGGGGCTATTGCCTCATCATTATTGCTGTAGATGTTGCACAAACAACTGTAGCATGGTCAATAGCGCCCGGAGCACGATAGCAACTCTGCGATCCGCCATTGTTGTTGTTGTTGGTGGCGAAACACTTCAGCACTGGCGCGGGGTAAGCGGAGGTGAGCAGAAGAGGTGGGGAGAGGCGGGGCTATTGCGCAATCACTATCAGTGATCTGAAAATGTCCGTATAGGGCGCACACACGGAGCTGTTTGACCCCCCAGAGAGTGGCGTATGCATTTCTATCCACCTTGGGACCCGTTGTCGTTTCCTCAGTCGTTTAGTGCCATATTCGGTCGTCCTCGTGTGGCTGAACGGTCTATATGACACTAAACAGTAACGCAAACGACCAAATTCGTCCTCGTGGGGCCGCAGCCTCTATTTCCTCCATCTTCTGTTCTGCATCTCGTCCTTCTTTCTTCTCCGTTTGGCAGACACTCGTTCTGTTATGGCCTGTTATTGCCCACTAGCAGCACACTGTGTGCAATGTGTCATAGAGGGAGTGTGGATGAGTTACATCGGCTGCCTCCAACGCTCTCCCCTAAAAATCTAATCAGATCAGCGCGGGGCTCTAATCACTTCTTCTCTCGCCTTGATTGCACTTATAGACGTTCTGTCGCTCTGTGCTTCCCCGAATCGAGCGTTTCATAATTACTCTCCTCTTACATTTGTTTATGTATATCCTTCAGTATAGTGCATGCCAAGCCCTTTGCCGATGAGTGAAGATGAGGCACTTATGGATGCAGGGAGAGAAAGCGTGAGAGCCTTTGGGACACATCTGAAACATTACCAGCCCTTTGTGCTACAGTATTTATACAGTATTTATACAGTATTTACTGCCTTCATATTCATCGTCAGTGTCGACAGCATGGCTTATACAAACATGTTGTATGACAATAACCTTCAACTATAATCATGTTTATTTTAAAGAAGAGGGAACACATATTCTTCATGACCATGGTTGGGATTGAAATAAAATGTCCCCCCCCCCACCGGTCCACACATATTAATCCACATGATCCATATGATTGTATGAAAAGAGTTTAAAATAAATACAAATGTCCATATTATAAACTTGTGAGGCCTTAACCTATCATGTGTATATCACCATTCAAACGTGTTTTTCAAAGTTTAAGAAACCCCACACAGCTCAGTAAACACTGTGAGACTTATTCTACATATTTCTACTTTTGATTATTATACTGATGAACGTACAAAACAAAGCACTTTGGCACGTTACCACTTAAGTTCCAAAATGCTTAATAAGCACCGTAACTTTCATGATATGCATTCCTCGGTCACGATCGGTTGTGCATGTTGTTTCACGTTAAATGTGTTAAATCTTCCTCCCTTTCCTGTTGATCTACTATTCCACGTGTCAAATGTACACACAAATATAAAATACTTCAAAAATGCATATGTACAGATTCCTCTTGCTGGCTTTGAGCTACATGTACTCTTTGTCAAAACAGCCTTTAGAAGCTAGGTTCCTCTTTCAGCAGTTTCCAGCACCATGAAAGGCAGAGTGTTACAGCGGAGGATGAGTCTGCCTCAGTGACACATGTTGCTCATGCTGCGAGAGCAGGCTGGCCTTGGATCCACCGATGAAAGTATCCTCGCTTCTTTATGTCCCTCTTATTATTTCTGTCCACATCTGCTCCGAGTACACAAATGTTCCGCTCACCACCTCCTTCCATTAGTGTCTCCGTGAATCCACAGGAGACTTCTGATCCTGTATTGATTTTTCCTTTTAAATCATCTGACATGATGTAGCAGAGGGGAAAGATTATGTGAATGAGATAATATAGATTCCCTGCAAGGCTACTCAACTCCAAGGTTTCCACTATTCTGTACTCACTGTGGGGGTCAGCTGGTGCCCACCATCAAAATGTTGTTGATGATTTGACTTTCCTCATGTTCCAGGTTCAACTGATCCACTACAACCATGAGCTGTACACAAATTACACAGAAGCTGCTAAAAGCCCCAATGGACTGGTCATCGTGTCAATATTCATGAAGGTAAGTCTCATGTGTTTACAGCTGCCTTTCATTTTCTCTTTTGACATGTCATGACCCATCATTTGCAATGGATTTGAGCTTGGAGTTTTCAACACTCGCTGACCTAATTAAGTGGTGGCAAATATTTCTTAGCGTTACTAATGAAATGCCTCTTTCCATGATTAGGCTATTATCCTCTTCGAGTTCAGAAATCCTTATTTTATTATTTACATAAATCGTTTTTTCCTACTGTAAAATGTCAAAAATATTTCTGACGGAGAAGTTACACATTTCGCAATAGTGCAGGTGTTTCACACATCAGTACATGTATTTAACCAAACTAATTAATGGGGTGTCAGACACTATAATCAATCATAGAGCTTTGATTGATTGAGTCTTTTTAGGTTACTTTAACTTTTTGCTTTTTAACATTAATCATAAGAGAAACTAGTACGTTTCAACTTAGTTGTTTTAAAACAATATGTTATTTGTTTTGGCTTTGAGATCACTAAGAGCATGTGGAGCTTCTTGTGCTCGGTGCTGAGACAAGTCTCACAAAGAAACGTGAAATAGTTACGTTGGTCCACAGGGCAAAAAGTATGTTCACAAATAACCCTCTCAAGACGTGAAATTAATACAATATGTTTTCCTGTTCATTTCCAATGATCAGTGTCCATGTCACGTGATTGTACATTTTACAAGCGTAAGATTTTTTTTGTCACTGGACATTTTGACCGGCAGGTTTTGAATTTACCGGTTTTTAATCAATTTTACCAGCTAAAAACCGGCTAACGGAAACCCTGATCTGCAGTACTGATCGACGAAAAAACATCAGTTCGTCCTTCTTAATTACACAACATTAATTGTTTTAAATTGTGTACAATGCTTTTGTGTTTTACCGTTTAGATTCTGAGAGACACATTTCTTCTTCTTGAGAAGGTTATTTGTGAATATACTACGTTTTGCCCTGTGGACCAACGTAGCTATTTCACGTTTTGTTGTGAGACTGGGTTGGCTGAGACGAGGACTGGGGTTGATTCATTTGAAAACAAATAGCCCACAGGATCACTAAAATGCAAAGCCGCTACACTGAAACATTTACTTTAATTAAATGTATTATGTCAACGCATGTCACATAACTGTTTTTTGTTGTTGTTGAAAGCAATAAGTAGTATTACACATTCCGCTTCAATCACAATAGTATGCATACAAAGTGACAGATGGCCCGCCCCCAATTATGCAAATGAGCTAAGTCCCGTCGCCCTTTGTTCGGGATCCTTTGATGTGAGGGGTACACTTATGCTAATGAGCTAAGTCCCGCCTCCCTTTGTTCGAGATCCTTTGATGTGAGGTTTGAGGTGTCATCACACGTAGGTGTGAAATGTCCCCCTGTGTAGCTTCTTTGTTGTCTAATATTTTGATGTGAGGGTTGAGGTGTTATAACAGGTAGGTGCGAAATGCCCCCCCTGTGTAGCGCCTTTGTTGTCTAATCCTTTGATGTGTTGATTAAGGCAGTCTCTTTGAAGTTATGCTGTCTGGCCCCTGTGCCCTCACAGCCCTTTGTTGTCTAATCCTTTGATGTGAGGGTTGAGGTGTTATAACAGGTAGGTGTGATTTCACACCGGTGTGTTATAAGCCTCTGATGTTAATCTAGGTGTTGATTAAGGCAGTCTCTTTGAAGTTATGCGTGAGACTGTCTGGCCCCTGTCCCCTCACAGCCCTTTGTTGTCTAATCTAATTAGCCTTTGATGTCTGTCCTTTGATATGAGGGTTGACGTGTTATAACAGGCAGGTGTGATTTCACACCGGTGTGTTATAAGCCTCTGATGTTAATCTAGGTGTCTCTTTGAAGTTATGCGTGAGACTGTCTAGCCCCCGCCCCCTCACAGCCCAGGCCTCTCCCCCTTTTTCCACCCCTTCCTGTCACACGATATGAGGCCAGAAGATAGTGGGGGGTGGAATTAGGTGAAAAAAGAAATCCATGCATACTAAATAAAAAGCCAGTCATTTCCACTCATCAAGTCACCTTTCAAAAAAAAGAAAAATGGCCAAGAGACGCATCGATATGGGTTTAATCAGCGAGACGCCTGTGACAACTTAGCGCCATCCGTCCGGAGCGCCAATCAAGAAACGGATGCAGCATCTGTGCCGGGTTCAAACGCCTCCAGCCGAAGATCTGTGCACAAACTGTCTATCTCGTGCCCTCATTGGTCATGTGCGTGCGTTCATGTGTGTTGGAGGAGGGGCTCTGTAAGGAAGTGGCAGATTTTTTCCGGTTGTGTACTTTCAAATTCTAGCTCACTTGAGCTGGTTTCTCAAATGACCTACCCCACTTTTAAGAACAAGTAACACACACACACACACACACACACACACACACACACACACACACACACACACACACACACACACACACACACACACACACACACACACACACACACACACACACACACACACACACACACACACACACACACACACACTGGAGTTGGCCTTTGATGTGAGGGTTGAGATAAGCCTGGGATGTTAGCAAGGGGATGGAGTTAGTTTTTAAAAAAGAAATACGCTCAAACTAAATAAAACAGCCATTCATGTTCACTCACTAAGACACCTAAAAACGTTTTTGTCCTCTCTAAATTTGATTCAGGGTTTGTTTTAAATGATTTGTGCTTGCTAAGGATGTTTCTTTTTAAGTTTTTGTGAAACTGTTAACTACAAGGAAGTCTCTGTTTGCAAAGAGGGTATTCATATTAATTTAAAAAATATCTTATTTAGGTTTTAATAGTGATAACTAAGGATGTTTAAACTAATTCCACCACGTATATATATATATATTATTTTAACCTTATAATGTATTTACTTTAAAGAGTCCTCTCCTGCTGATATTCAGGTATGTGTCTGCATATGGTATCTCTGCTTTAAAGAGTCCTTTGTCCAGGTGATTAACAATGCTTCTTTTGTCCCCCCACAGAGTAAAACTCTGCCCTTGCATTGATCTTCAGTAGACAAAGCCTTGTATGTTTGTAAATGAATATTTTAATTTACCCTCACACTGTTGATTCTATGTATTTTAAGTGTTTACAGCTTTTCTTTGTTCACAAGCCCTACAACTAAAGAGAACATCCTTAGTTATCACTATTAAAACCTAAATAAGATCTTTTTTAAATTAATATGAATACCCTCTTTGCAAACAGAGACTTCCTTGTAGTTAACAGTTTCACAAAAACTTAAAAAGAAACATCCTTAGCAAGCACAAATCATTTGAAACAAACCCTGAATCAAATTTAGAGAGGACAAAAACGTTTTTAGGTGTCTTAGTGAGTGAACATGAATGGCTGTTTTATTTAGTTTGAGCGTATTTCTTTTTTAAAAACTAACTCGCCCAAATATTAAGTCCCCAAATAAATCCTCCTTAATTGATCTAATTCTAACAAATGTTCCACATAAATACTCATCTGTGGGAGTATTTGCTAATGATGTGAGTGACCACTGTGTTGTGGCCACAATTAGGGACACTAAGGTCCAAAAGGTTAAACCACGTATCATCTCAAAGAGAGACAAAAAATACTTTGTGGAGCAGGGTTTTTTACATGACCTGTTTGATTTTGATTGGGGTAAAATCAATCTGTGTGCTGATGTAGAAACTACATGGTCTTATTTTTATCTTGGTTTTATGAAAATTATAGATAGACATGCACCTCTGCGTAAATTTAGAGTGAAGGGACGAAACAATCCCTGGTTTTCTGCTGAGCTGTCCAGTCTCCTTCATGAGAGAAATAATGCTTGGGCTAAGGCTAGGAAATCAGGCTCAGAGGTAGAATGGCTACGTTTTAGGCAGCTAAGAAATAGCTTCACATCTCAAATAAAAAGTGCTAAATCAAAGTACTATTTGTCGGTTACCACAGAAAACCTGAATAATCCTAGGAAATTTTGGAAAGCCATAACATCGATTTCCACTGGTGATATCCCAAATGAGCTACCTCCGTGCCTCACCACAGCATCTGGCACTATATCAGACAGGGCTACTATGCTAAATTGTTTTAATAAGCATTTTGTGTCTTGTGGCTCTCTGTTTGGCTGTGTGGCTCCTGTGAACGCTCCAATCCTTGACTCTGAACAATGTGGTCTGGAAAACCCTTTCAGTTTTACTCCTTTAACTGTTGGTATTGTTCATGAAGCATTATCCAAGTTAGATCCTAGGAAACCGGCTGGCCCGGACAACGTAGAACCTTTCTTTTTAAAGATAGAGCAGATGTTATTGCTCCACCTCTTACTTCTCTTTTTAACCTCTCCCTCAGCACGAACACAATTCCAAAAATATGGAAGTCTGCTTATGTCTTGCCTTTACTGAAAGGAGGGGAGGCAACTATGTTAAATAACTATAGGCCAATCTCTAAATTGTCAGTTCTGGCTAAGGTTCTTGAACGCCTAGTGAGTGAACAAGTAAAGGAGTTTTTATGTAAAAATGACATCCTGTCTAAACATCAGTCAGGATTCAGAAAGAAACACAGCACCATCACTGCCACAATGAAAGTGGTAAATGACATTACTAGTATTTTAGATAATAAGCAGAGTTGTGCAGCTCTGTTTATTGAGCTTTCCAAAGCATTTGACACCGCTGATCATCACATTTGTCACAAATTGTAAAGCGCTTACACATCACTGTACCCTGTATACCAAGGCAGGTTTACCATCACTCTCTGTACGGAGGCTCAGTCACTGGTACACGTTTATCTATAAAGCTTTGTTGGGTAAACTCCCGTATTATATCTGCTCTCTGATAACACAGAGAGTTGCAAGCAGCTATTGTCTGAGGTCACATGATGTAGTCTTGTTAGATGTGCCAAGAGCAAGGACTGTCTTAGGTGAGACAGCTTTTATGTGCGCAGCTCCACTTGCTTGGAACAATCTTCAGCAAGAATTGAAACTGAGCAATCTCATTCCTCTGCATGTTTTTAAAGCTAGGGTAAATGAAATGCTTGCTGATACAATGGGCACTTGTAAATGTCTATAACTATGTATCCTGTAAATATAATGTATCATGTCCTTTATTGTTTTATGTTTCATGTGGAACCTATATGCTGCAGGTCTCCCTTGAAAAAGAGATCTATGATCTCAATGGGACCAATCTGGTTAAATAAAGGTTTGAAATGAAATGAAATGAACTCCATCCCCTTGCTTCTCACCTCACAGAGAGTGTCTTAATCAACATATAGATTAACATCCCAGGCTTATCTCAACCCTCACATCAAAGGCCAACTCCAACGTGTGTGTGTGTGTGTGTGTGTGTGTGTGTGTGTGTGTGTGTGTGTGTGTGTGTGTGTGTGTGTGTGTGTGGTGTGTGTGTGTGTGTGTGTGTGTGTGTGTGTGTGTGTGTGTGTGTGTGTGTGTGTTAATTGTTCTTAAAAGTGGGGCAGGTCATTTTGGAGAAACCAGCTCGAGTGAGCTAGAATTTAAAAGTACACAACCGGAAAAAATCTGCCACTTCCTTACAGAGCCCCTCCTCCAACACACATGAACGCGCACATGACCAATGAGGGCACGAGATAAGTTTGTGCACAGATCTTCGGCTGGAGGCGTTTGAACCCGGCACAGATGCTGCTACTGTTTCTTGATTGGCGCTCCGGACGGATGGCGCTAAGTTGTCACAGGCGTCTCGCTGATTAAACCCATATCGATGCGTCTCTTGGCCATTTTTCTTTTTTTTGAAAGGTGACTTGATGAGTGGAAATGACTGGCTTTTTATTTAGTCTGCATAGATTTCTTTTTTCACCTAATTCCACCCCCCACGATCTTCTGGCCTCATATCGTGTGACAGGAAGGGGTGGAAAAAGGGGGAGAGGCCTGGGCTGTGAGGGGGCGGGGGCTAGACAGTCTCACGCATAACTTCAAAGAGACACCTAGATTAACAAAGGGAGGCGGGACTTAGCTCATTTGCATAATTGGGGGCGGGCCACCTGTCACTTTTCATGCATACTAATGTGATTGAAGCGGCATGTGTAATACTACTGCAATAGTATTAAGTTGAACCTAATATATTTTTATTTTAACTTCATATTTTTGCTTTCAACTAACCTAATACAGTTATGTGAAATCTGTTGACATATTTAATCAAAGTCAACGTTTCAGTTTTTTCCGTGTATTTGCTCAATCCAATAATAATCCACCTAGTCCTACGACAAGCAGGCAGAAACACTTTGAACGTTGTGGAGAGATTTCTTTGAATAAAACCCAGAAGTTCCATCCTATGTCCTATGATGTCCTGTATAGATTTAGTGGTGATTTTGAATATTTGTTCAGGATTTCAAGTATCAACCAGTGTTCTAGTTCATGTTGGGTTTTAGTTGATAATACTTTGTACGACCTCTGTTTACCTCTAAGAGACAAGGTAGTGTTTGCCCGTCAGGAATCAACTATAATCCCTGCAGTCCCCCCCCCCCTCCTCACTCTCCCGCTCCCTGGGTGTCTTCACATGAAATCTTCTAAATGTTAAACTCAAGAACCCACGAATCCCAAACAATTAATATTCCAATTATCCTGCAGAGCCAAACAATGGGCTTGGCTCCTTGTCAGCGGTGGCAGTGCCCCTCTTTGTTGTGTGTGAGAGGTCTCCATCTTCAGTGAGAGGCTCAGGGATCAGAGAAGTAGCCGACATCCTCACCGCTCTGAGCGCCAAGTTCAGCTGCTAACTGCTAATTAGCTCCCCAATGTCAATGGGACCATCATATCTTAGAGACAGAAAAGGCTGACCTGGGTCAACCCCCCCAGCAGCAGGAGTGTGTGGGAGGTGTGTGAAGAGCTGTAGGTGTGGTTGGTGACTTAACAGCCTGAAGAAGTAGTTACTCTGCTTGCAAAGACATCATTTTAATATTACAACACTAACCAAGTATTTCCATCAATGAGCACAATGGAGAAGTGAAGTCAGTGAATTTCAGTGTCTGTTGTTGGAGAAAGTCATTCATTTTTGGACAGTTGGAAGTCTTTACCAGACATTAACCTGTTAAGCCCGGCAGCCCCCGCCTGAGACAGGTCTCAGGGCTTCTTAACTTTTAAAAACCTATTATTGTGTCATACCCACTTAACGGGAAGAAACTCAGCTAACAGACGATGCGAACCATTTTTACCGAAACAAAACACAAGTCTCACAAGAAGCATCTAAATGAGTCCTGAGCGGAAAAATGAGTCCTGAGCGGAAAAATGCTAACGCACTTAGCACGGAACTCACGGTAGATACTACAATCTTGATACAGAGTACTTATTATATGTTATAGTTTGGATTCCTAAAGCTTTTAGTCTACTATCCCATCATTCAAGGGTGGTTTTCACTCTAAGTAAGTTCTTTTTGGACGGACACTATAATTTACATTTTACCATGTTCAATCTGAATTTACTTTAAAATAAAAAACATCTATATTTATTCTGACTCTTCTACATCCAACTCACAGGTTTATCATTGCTTTGAGAAAAAAGATTATTAATTTAACACTTTTAGAAGTTATAGTCATTTGTTCTGGGAATGTCATTTTCGAGCCTGAGGCCTGAAAAACAGGCTCAGGGCTAAACAGGTTAATCTCATCCTGAATCATCACGACAGAAAATTAGAAACTGAACTTTTCTGGTTGTTTGATAAAAATCCAAAGGTAAAAGCCAGTGAAAAGCCTTCATGGAGAGAATTCAATTACAACTCCCAACAACTGCTGTCGAAATCATTTGAACTATCTGAAAGCATTTAGAGATTCCAGTGTTCCATGTTGGAACATTGAGGTTCTCCCTAAAAGAAAATATTATGTTGTGAAAATAATGTGAGGAACGAGCAGCGTGTTGTAGAATCCTAAAGCATTTCCCCTGTAAATAATTTCCTGTCCTTGACCAAAGATTCCTTTTCCTGATAGCCTCTATGTCCAGAAACTTTGCATTATTAATTTTATTAAAAGAATACATAACAGTTTTGATTACAGATTTATTTTGGAGAAATTATGATTTTTTTGGCTATGCAGATGACTATAAAGACTTTGCTGCCAAATAAAGGAAGTCAGATTCATGGATCCATTTAGTGGGAAGCTGTACTTGTTGAGCTCAGTGATTGGATGTTCTGTAGCAGCATGCACCTCACGAGCCATAGTTAACTCCTTAACTGCTGTGTTCATGGACACTTGTATCTTACAAGCCTGTTTATACAGTATGTGGTGTTGAGTATAGAGAGAGCTCCACCCTACATTGTCTATTCAGAATGTAATGTACTTCCAGAACCAGAGAGACTCAAAAAGCTGCTACCACTGTCCTAAAAGAGGGGTGCCCAGAGCAGGGGATCCATACAACATAGTCACATTCATAATATCTGTTTTTAAAGTTCTACTACAGAAGCTTTAATCCTCAACATTTTCTAAATCCAAAATATTATTTATAAACGTATGTCTGATACAGGCAGGGGGTAAGGGGGTGAACAGTTAGGACGACTCTAAGGGCCCGTGACTGACAGGGGTTAGGCGCCCCTGGATACAAGCTAAATATTTCTTGTTTTTACAAATGTAAATGTAGTGTAGTATCAATAGTCAGAAGTATTGACTCATTTGAGATACTTTACTTTATTTCTATTTAAATGCAACTGTATACTTTGATGCCACTACATTTACCTGTCAACATTAGTTCAAGTTACTTAATACAAAGTATAATATAAAATACATCTCTGTTTTAGAGCCCATATCATGCTGTGTGATCTACAGTTGTGTTTAAGCAGTTCTAATGCATGTCATCACTGACATGCAAAGGAACCCAACACAGCTTTAAGATTAAACTTTTGTAAGAGTTCTCCATTATACTAAAAAGGGTTTGAAACCATTTCCACTGAATACACATCCTTTTTGTTCTTTTCGCTAAATACTCCAGCACCACTTTCTAAAAAACACATCCAGAAGCAGTGAAGTGCAAGAAAACCTTTGTTAAAACCAGCGTGTTAAAAAATGTTGTTTCACAATCACGCTTATCACACACACACACACACACACACACACACACACACACACACACACACACACACACACACACACACACACACACACACACACACACACACACACACACACACACACACACACACACACACACACACACACACACACACACACACACACACACACACACACACACACACACACACACACACACACACACACCCCCTTTGCAGTGACTCATGCTTTCTTAGGCCTTGTCAGATTTCCGATGCCGCTGCTTTGACTCAGAGCCGTGCAGGAAGGGCCCATTCTGGGCGTGGAGTCGCGAGGCACCATTAAGGACAGCAGTGGGTGGTGCAGCTACGTGGGGACCAACGGGGAGGCTTTTTTAATTTTCAAGACAAATCCACTCACTGCCATTAATTGCCTCGTCAAACTACGAAAACGTTCGTTTGTCACAAAATAAATTACACTTGTTTGACTTAGATTTGAGGGCATGGGCTTGAGCATGAATTTTATGTTATCTATCACATTCGCCAACCTGTCCGTCTTTAAATTCTTTAAACAGCTCTGGATGCCGGTCGGTGAGGTGCTTAGCCAAGTTTGATGTGTTGGCTCCCTTGGTTTGCAGGGATCTAAAACATGTCTTAGGCCCCGGCCACACGAGGACGAAAACGGCTAAACGCATAGGATTAACGCAAACGCAATCGCAAAAAAGCTTCCGTCCACACGCAATATTCACCGGATAGTGTCTGTCTACATGAGACCGCTCCGTTTAGCTCCAACCGCTGGAGAAGCTGCAGTACATATGCAGGAGCCTGTACGTGGCGCTGTAACTCCCTCCACAAAAGCAGCAAAGAAGAAGGTTGTCATGGTTGCACTTCTGTTTATTCTCCACGGTGGGGGCCGAGGGAACCGGGCAGAGTGTTTCGCCAGTCAACGTGTATTAAAGTTTAAATCTTCCGGACAAAATGATAAAAGTCCCGGTCAAAGGTCTTCTTTGTTATTTATTGAGCTTTAAAACAAATGAATAACGACTATATAATATAATAATAAAATACACGGAGCCTCTCTTTTTCCTCCCTCTCTTCGGACAGCGTCAGTGTCTGTCTCATGCAGCAGCTGATCCAGTAATGAGTGACCCGGCCGACAGTAAAAATAAACATATTTATAACTAGTTTAGGGAGTTTGAGAGGTAATTAAAATAGCTAAGGGTGATGATCTGACTTGAAGTGTGTGTTTTGCTGCAGAGGGAGGAGCTGCATGTGAGCAGAGCTGCGTGTCTCCGTCCTGTCAGATTAGACTTCACTCGCGTTTAGGTCCATATCGAGAGAAAGATAAATAATCTGAATTCAGTGTGCAGTTTACTTTGACGCGGGGGTGAGCAGCAGAGGTGGGGAGAGGCGGGGCTATTGCCTCATCATTATCAGAAAATGATCGTATAGGGCGTACACACGGAGCCGTTGGACCCCCCATAGCGTTGCGTATGCCGTTCTATCAACCTTGGGACCCGTTATCGTTTCCGCAGTCGTTTAGTGCCGTATTCGGTCGTCCTCGTGTGGCCGAACGGTCTATATGACACTAAACAGTAACGCAAACGACCGTTTTCGTCCTTGTGTGGTCGGGGCCTTACAGACAGGCCTCGTGGTGTCCGTAGGCTTGCCATCGCTGTCAGAGATATAGCTAAAATACTTCAACATTTCGCTTCTGGCGTCTTTATTGTCAACAAGCCGAGGCGCAGCGGCAGTTGCACTCCCACTTGCTGCCACTTGCTCCCCGTTTTCTCACATGCTCTGGCAGCTAGAGCGTGCACGAGAGAGGGGAGGGACTTAGAGCGTGCTTTAGAGGGGCGGGACTGCAGGCACGGCTGCAGTGCAGGGAGTGGAAGCAGAGCGCTGAACACACACGGCTCTTATTAAAACGACGCTTTCTCACCGGAGTACTTTCCCCCGTCATTCTTAAAGTACCGATACTAATGAAACGGAGGAATCGTAACGTTTTTAATGGCAGGGTATCGCGGTACCTTTCAAGTATCGGTACACCATGCAACACTAGCCCGGGGTGCAAAACGCATCAATGACAGCGACCCTCTACCACACAAAGCAACACCTGTAAATAACCCAATTTGTGTTCTTTGAAATTGAAAAGGATATTGCATTGTGTTTGTTACTTTCGTTGCAGTTCTATATGTCTTAAGTGTAATTTGGCTTGGCTTCCTATTTTGTATGGACATGCTTTTGTTTTGAAGGCAAGTTAACGCTGTTGACAGGAAGTTGTTGTTGCTATGGAAACAACGTGACGGAGAAAAGTAATATCTACATATAACGACGGAGAAAGTAAAGGATAAAGTTTATGTGTACGTGTTAGCAACCCCCGAGGAGGCACAAGCTCTTACTGTAGCATTTCCCTCCGAATAATGGTCAAAGATATACATGAATATCATCAGTCAAGACTTCGACCATTATTCTGATTTACATAAACACCCATCAGGACAGGGCACCCACAGCCAAGTAACAATTACAAATGAATTAAGTCGGCACGGCGGCCCACATTGAAAATTACTCAGGCCTACCTTTGATGAAGCACTTGATGGCGGGTCATGCAGCTGATCCTTTGACACTCCAGTTTATCATTGTAACTCAATCTTGAAAATGACTCGGTTAACATTTTCGAAAACGATGTCATCACTATCACTGACGTGAGCCATCATGAATGAACGTATGCTAATTAGCTACTTCCGCCATTGTTATAACAAATGCATAAACTTCACAGCGGGCGGAACTTGTCATAAAGTCCGCGATAATAAAGCCCACCCATTTAGAGGGAAGATATGATGAGCTTCTTTCATTTAACCCTTCACATTCCAACAGAAACTGAACAGGCAGATTCGAAGGATTTATTTCTTTGGAAATAAAATTTTAAATACAATTAAATCAAGTTATTTAGGTAAAACTAATGCAAAATATAACTAAAGAAATATTTTAAAAATATAATGTATTTTTTAATGTTTTAAAATATTATTTTGTAGAATATCTTAGGCCCTCAGAGATGGAGTAAAAGTACACAATTTACCTCTGAACTGTAGTGGAGTAGAAGTAAAAAGTAGCAGAAAATGGAAATAATCAAGTAAAGTACAAATATCTAAAAATGGTACTTAAGTACAGTACTTGAGCAAATGTACTTAGTTACTTCCCACCTCTGATTGAGGCTATCATGTTTCCGATTGATATTCCTGGAAAAGAATACATAGATGAATAATTCCCTGAGGAGCTTTTCAAGGAAAATGGTTGAAATGAAATGCAGCATGAGTGTCTGGTAAAAGCATAATGCATGCATGAGAAGCACAGGGAACAGGTCAGACACTAAGTCACTTCAGCTGCAGTGAGAAAAGGGGGAGGAAAAGCACATCTCTTTTTAATCACTTCGCTCAAAGACATCTCCCAATTAGTGCTGTAGAGTCCACCGTGCATGAGTGAGGGATAGACGGACTGGAGAGGAAATCAGAGAGGAGTCCGAGAGGTGCGCGGGGGAGGACATCAAGGGTGAAGTGCTTCCCTCAGCTATTAGCAAGCATGTCTCAGAATCGAGTGAGAGAAGTACTGAACACAGGAGCCAGTGAGGCAGAGTGAGAGTGAGGATCTAACGGCTAATGGGGGAAGTCAATGTGATCCGTTTCCAGCATTGTCACTAAAGTCTGTGATTTTTCAGACATTTCAACAGAATGTCGTGGTGGCAAGGTTTGAAATGTCTGCTGTATTTCTTCCAACCCGATCTCCTAGGAATTATGGCCATATTGGAAGACAGAGCAGCTGCATCCCAAGTCTCTTATTTGTCATTTCCTGGCTCCTATCTTGATTCGATTGATAACCAAGGAAAAAACCAGACCATCCTTAGGGGAAAACCTCAGCCGGCCGACACACCCCTTAATGTGTATCTGTCACTAATGCTACTTAACATCAGTGCAAGGCATCAGATTACACTCCGGTGAATCACTCCTAACTATGTGGTCAGTATACAAAACTGACAACATACAACTAAGAAGCAAGTGAGGGAAACATGGTGTAATCTAATGGCGCTTTTCCACTGCAGCACGTAGCACGGTTTAAGCATGCCGGGCCAAACCAGGCCCGCTCTTTTTTGCTTTTCCACTAGGGGTAGTTCCGGCCCAGGGCTACCTTTTCACCTTTTTTATGGCCCTCCAAAATCGAGGTTCTTACCGGGCCAACAACCGGGCTGAATATGCTAAACTAGTGACGTAAACACTCTCGACTGCTGAATGGTCAGAGAGAATCGCTGGCAAGGGGGCTACAACTACAACAACATGAACGTATTTACGGATTTATTTGTAATACACGTTTCAAAATGATGCCGAAGTAACAACATACTGATACCGGTCTGCAGACAGACGGCAGGCGAAAAACCTTTTAAAATGCGTGTTTTCTGAATGGAGATCGGATCGATCAGGCTAAGCTAACGTTGTATATGCTCCATCCACACTCACAACAACGGCCTACAGACATAAATAAACCAGCGACTGTATCAATCAATCAATCAATCAATGTTTATTTATATAGCCCAATATCACAAATGTTACATTTGTCTCAGTGGTCTTCACAGTGTGTACAGAATATCAGTATGACAATACGACACCCTCTGTCCTTAGACCCTCACATCGTACAAGGAAAAACTTCCAAAGAAAACCCAGTTTAAAGGGAAAAATGGGAGAAACCTCAGGGAGAGCAACAGAGGAGGGATCCCTCTCCCAGGACGGACAGACGTGCAATAGATGCCGTGTGTAAATTGAAAAGATAATACATTTGCAACATAGGTAGTCCAAATGTTTGGAAATGCATGTGTGTATAATAGGAAGATGAATCCACGAGGATATCCATCCAGGACCTATGATCCAGGACCACAGCCACGACTCAAGATCCAGCGCTCGCGATCCAGGACACAGGACCGCAGGATCATCCATGACTCCGGATCCCAGCGTATATAGACACCAAAAAGAAAGACATTTGGGGAAGCTGGGTTAATCGGAACATGAGTGTACACGGGTATAGACAGAGAGAAGGAAGAAGTAAGATGTCCCCCGACAAACTAAGCCTATATCAGCAAAACTAGGGGCTGAATCTAATCAGCCCTAACTATAAGCTTTATCAAAAAGGAAGGTCTTAAGCGCACTCTTAAAAACGGATAGGGTGTCTGCCGCCCGAACACAAACTGGAAGCTGATTCCACAAATGTGGAGCTTGATAAGAAAAGGCTCTGGCTCCCATTGTACTTTTAAAGATTCTAGGAACAACCAACAACCCTGCATTCTTGGAACGCAATGCCCTAGTAGGACAGTAGGGTATAATGAGTTCTTTAAGGTAAGATGGCGCCTGCCCATTAAGGGCTTTGTAGGCGAGAAGAAGAATTTTAAATTCTATCCTGTGTTCTATAGGGAGCCAGTGTAAGGCAGCCAGAACAGGAGTAATGTGGTCCCTTTTCCTAACTCTGGTTAGTACACGAGCCGCAGCATTTTGAATCAGCTGAAGCGACTTGATTGACTTCTTGGTACTCCCTGATAATAAAGAGTTACAATAATCCAGCCTAGAAGTAACAAATGCATGGACTAGTTTCTCTGCATCGTTTTGAGGCAAGATATGCCTGATTTTTGCAATGTTACGTAGATGGAAGTAGGCGGTCCTTGAAATTGATTTTATGTGGGCGTTAAAGGATAAATCCTGATCAAATATAACACCAAGATTCCTTACAGTCTCACTGGAGGCCAAATTAATGCCATCCATAGTTAGTATGTCTTTAGATAATTTGTTTCGTAGATTCTTCGGGCCAAGTACAATAACTTCAGTTTTGGTCGTGTTTAACATCAAAAAGTTTAAGGTCATCCACGTTTTTAAGTCCTTGAGGCAGTCTTGAATTTTATTTAGATGATTAATTTCATCAGGCTTGATTGATAAATATAGTTGAGTATCATCCGCATAACAATGAAAGTTTACAGAATGATTCCTTATAATATTGCCTAACGGAAGCATATATAATGTGAACAAAATAGGTCCGAGCACTGAGCCCTGTGGCACTCCATGGCTAACTTTGGTTTGCGTGGAAGATTCATCGTTAACACGTACAAACTGAGAGCGTTCAGATAGATAGGACCTAAACCAGCCTAAAGCAGTTCCCTGTATGCCAACTAAGTGCTCTAGTCTTTGCAATAGGATATCATGGTCGATAGTATCAAATGCAGCACTAAGATCGAGCAAAACAAGAATAGAGACAAGTCCCTTGTCTGAGGCTATTAGAATATCATTTGTGACTTTAACCAGAGCTGTCTCTGTGCTATGATGTGTTCTAAAGCCAGACTGAAAATCTTCAAATAAATCATTGTTTTTTAAGTAATCACACAACTGTTTTGCGACCGCTTTCTCAAGAATTTTTGAGAGGAACGGAAGATTAGAAATAGGTCTATAGTTGGCTAAAACCTCTGGATCGAGGTTGTGCTTTTTAAGAAGCGGTTTTATCACTGCTACTTTGAATGATTGTGGAACATAGCCTGATAATAAAGACATATTCATAATATTTAATAAAGAAGTGCTAATTAATGGGAAAACTTCCTTCAACAGCTTAGTTGGAATTGGGTCTAACATACACGTTGATGGTTTAGAAGAGAGAATCATTGAATGTAATTGTTCAAGGTTAATGGCTGAAAAGCATTCTAGTTTACTATCTAGTGTAATATTAGAACTTACGATTTCGGGAGCTGTTGATAACACTATACTGGTCGAAGGCAAGAGGTCATTAATTTTGTTTCTAAGAGTAACAATTTTATCGTTAAAAAAGCACATAAAATCATTACTACTGAGTGCTAAGGGAATAGAAGGCTCAATCGAGCTGTGGCTCTCTGTCAGCCTGGCTACAGTGCTGAAAAGAAATCTTGCATTATTCTTATTCTCATCTATTAATGAAGAGTAGTAGGCTGCTCTCGCTTTACGCAGTGCTTTCTTATATTCATTGAGAGTAATATGCCAAATTAAACGAGATTCTTCAAGTTTAGTGGAACGCCATATCCTTTCAAGTTG
Source organism: Pseudochaenichthys georgianus (assembly GCF_902827115.2). Taxonomy (NCBI): domain Eukaryota; kingdom Metazoa; phylum Chordata; class Actinopteri; order Perciformes; family Channichthyidae; genus Pseudochaenichthys; species Pseudochaenichthys georgianus. The sequence goes on along the minus strand of NC_047525.1, from coordinate 1,134,290 downwards.
TCTAGACTTTTGCTTTATTTTGCGGGTTTCGGCATTATGCCATGGAGCTAATCTATGTTGTTTTATTTTCTTCTTTTTCAAAGGAGCAACATAATCTAATTTTATTCGCAGCGCATCTATAGCACTATCAACAACATGATCAATTTGGGGTGGTGTACATTTTGTATAAGTTTCCTCCCCTACATGCAGACATGCTATCGAGTTAAGTATTGGTTGAATCTCTTCCTTAAATGTGGCTATAGCACTAACAGATAGGTTTCTGCTGCAAGAGCTTTTGACTAATGCTTTGTAGTCTAGTAACAGTACTTCAAAAGTTACTAAGAAATGGTCGGATAAAGCAGGATTATGCGGTTCGACTAATAGTTGCTCAATTTCAATACCATAAATCAGAACAAGGTCGAGAGTGTGATTATAACAGTGGGTTGGTTTATTTACACTCTGACAGAAACCAACAGAATCTAATATAGAGTTAAATGCAACAGTAAGGCTATTTTTATCGTCGTCAACATGAATATTAAAGTCACCTACGATAATTACTTTGTCTGTTTTAAGAACCAAAGTTGATAAAAACTCAGAGAATTCTGATAAGAATTCTGAATAAGGACCTGGTGCACGATACACTGTAACAAATAAGATTGGCTGCAAAGTTTTCCAGGTCGGATGCGTAAGACTAAAAACGAGGCTTTCAAAAGAGGTATAATTACATTTTGGTTTAGTATTGATAAGTAAACTTGAGTCAAAGATTGCTGCAACTCCACCTCCTCGGCCCGTGCCTCGAGCAATATGAGTGTTGACATGGCTGGGTGGAGTGGCCTCATTTATGCTGACATATTCTTCATGTCTCAACCAAGTTTCAGTGAGACAGCATATATCAATATTATAATCTGATATTAAATCATTTACCAATATTGCTTTAGATGCTAGAGATCTTATGTTTAAGAGACCACATTTAATCTTCCTGTTTTGTTGCACTGTAGTAGTTGTTACATTTACTTTTATTAGGTTATTATGTATGACACCTCTATTAGGTTTTACATTAAATTGTCCTTGGGCAGACACACACACCGCTAATATTGGGTATTTTATTGGGTTCGGGATTCCTATGGGTGACTGCCTAGGAGAGAGCGCAGAGAAGCGTGTAAGACTGCGACTCTGCCTCCTGGTCTCAACTCCAGTTTGTCATGGATTACGTCCACAAAGCCCTGAAATGTTTTAATGAGATCTGCACCTTTCAAAGTAGGGTGAATGCCGTCTCTCTTAATCAGACCAGGTTTTCCCCAGAAGGCTGTCCAATTATTTACGAAGCCCACATTGTTTGCTGGGCACCACCAAGACAACCAGCGCTGAAATGATGACATGCGGCTATACATGTCATCATTGATCAGATTGGGGAGGGGACCAGAGAAGATTACGGTGTCCGACATTGTTTTAGCATAACTACACACCGACTCCACATTAAGTTTTGTGCATTCTGATTGGCGTAAACGAACATCATTACCACCGACGTGAATAACAATCCTACTGTATTTACGTTTATCTTTAGCCAGCAGTTTAAGATGCGCCTCAACGTCGCCCGCTCTGGCCCCCGGAATGCATGTGACTGTGGAGGCTTCGGTCTCTAAATTCACGTGTCTCATAATAGAGCTACCAATAACCAGAGTTGGCTTCTCAGCGGGTGTCTCGCTGAGTGGGGAATATCTGTTAGATACGTGAACGGGTTGGTGGGGACCTGCGGGTTTCGCGTTATGCCCCTTCTGAACAGTCACCCAGCCTCCCTGCTGCTCGGGAGTTGCCGGGGGACGGCTAAGAGGAGCTACATTTTGCCGGTCCGCACATGCTAACATGGGCTTTACTTTAACTGAGTTACTTTCTAAGATGCGGAGCCGGGCTTCTATGGCTATGATTCCCGCCTCCAACCTAACAACTATACTACATTTAACACATGTATCCTTACCAGTAAGGGAGGCCGGGAAGTAACCAAACATGAGACAGGAAGAGCAGGAAATAGCACCAGAAGGTGGGGAAAGAGCCATGGCTAGCTATCAAGCTAAAGTAGCTACCGTTAGCAAACCCGAAAAGAGTGTAGGCAACTGTGGAGTTACAGTCGCTAAGAGAAGGAGAGTTGTGAGTGCTTAAGCTGTAGTAACGTGTGATTACAACGTCAGGCAGTTGCCGTGATCAAGAGTTTTAAAACGATCGATTAAGTTTAAGTTAATAAGCTATCAGCAACAGAACAGGCACACGGGATACCCGGAGATGAAAACAACAACAACCGGAAGTTACAACGTGCAACGTGCTCACCGCAATAGGTTCCTCCTTCCGCTCACTGAAGCTAATAGGTGTAAGGTGTCTGTGGACTGTTAAGCTAGCCCGGCTACCATTAGAGATGTGCTCTGAAGCGAGAAGAGGTGTTTGAAGGTGAGGTGAGGTGTATTCTCCATGACACAGACAGTCTGTGGTTTGTACTTGTTTAACTTTTGTCTAGATTCTGAACAGATATGAGGAGCTGTGAGCTCTGAGGGCTAACAGCTAACGGCTGATGTTATGGTTTTGTGGTTCGCATTGAAGATAACGTCACTGCAGTTTTATGCAGCGTCTCTCCGCCTGCCAAACAGCCGATCGCCCCGCCTACACTGCGTTACTATAGTTACTACCCCTGTTACTAAACTGTAATGAAAACACTACATCAAGTGAGCCTGGCCTAACCATACCGTACTAAGCCGTGCTAGGTCCTGCAGTGGAAAAGCGCCATAAGAGACTTGGGATGCAGCTCATGATTCACATTCAGGGCCAATACAGGAAGTAGTTTGTTCTTCTGTCGTAAGCTGTGTAAGTTAGGGTGGCGAGTATCTGTGTGTCAAAATATAGGAACTTATATCCAAGAAATACAATGTTTTGGGTGACACCAAACTGCAAAGTGATTTATTTCATTAAAGGATGTGTGTATGTTGTTTGTCATTAGCAGCATGTGTTTCAAGGGCAACTAATTAAACCTCCAAGCAATAAGCGTCTCTAACCAATATCATGATGGAGCATTATATGCTGTCGTGCTGTTAGGGTCCTTCCATTGTCTCCGCTGCAGACTTCCTGTCTGTGTGCTCTGTGGCCGACTACAGCCCTGCTGAGGGAAGAAATGTTATCTCAGTGTAAGCTGATGTTCTCTGTGGAACATGAATGTAGTTTATATTTGTACTCCCTAATCAAGTAAAATCAACACTAATGTGTAGGATTTTTCCATATGTTTTACAATGTTATTAAAAATATATGCAGCTTTCAATGTATTTCTTCTTGGGATTTACATCAAACAAAACTCCTGTAAAGCAAATTAAATCCAGCCATTCATTAGGCCCACCATCCACCTCCCTATATTTAAATAAGTATAATCAAATTCAGAATAATTTTTATCGAAGTACGTTTTCACATACGAGGAATTTGCTCTCAAGACTACCAAACATTCAGTCATTTCCAGGAATGTAACCCTTTAAATGCCTATTTCATTATTTGAATTATTTAATTTCTCTTTAAAAATAACACAAACAATTTATTTTTTTCAATATAATAATTAGTAGAGGGATGGAACTTTGGTGGTTATTAGAGTCTTGGATGTGTCAAAGATTAACAATAAAATTGATTTGACTGCATTATTATTTTTATACGTAGTGTCAGATACTACCTCTGGACACCTTCGTGGCAAAAAATGTACATGCCCATAATAACTTCTATTAAATCATCATACATCAATATTTCTTTCTACTTTTTGTTTCATGAATCACATAAACAACTTATAACGTACTCAAATCTACCTAACATTCAATAATATTCTGGAATTTAACCCTTTAAATGGCCGTTTAATTATTTGCATTATTTAATTTCTCTCAAAAATGCCTCATTGACTTCCATTCAGACCACATTTTTTGATCTCACTGCCATTGCAGTATAAAACCATGCATTTTGTCATGTCAGCATTTCATTTAGAAGAAAAGTGATATTTGATATTTCTACTCAGATTAAACCTGTGGGCCGATGCATGACATTCTTGCCAGTTATATTATGGAGCCTTGTGACTACCAGGGGGCCCAGAGAGTGGTGTGTGTGTATGTGTGCGTGTGCGTGTGCGTGTGCGTGCGTGTCATTTCCAGCAGCAGACCAGCAGGTCCTGCAGCATGTGACCTGGCGCTCTCTCAGGTGATGGGACAACTATCTTTTAGGCCTGTGCACAACCAGCACACACCTCTACTCCCTCTCCGTGTGTGTGTGTGTGTGTGTGTGTGTGTGTGTGTGTGTGTGTGTGTGTGTGTGTGTGTGTGTGTGTGTGTGTGTGTGTGTGCGTGTGTGTGTGTGTGTGTGTGTGTGTGTGTGAGAGAATCTGTAAGCATGCACAGATCATTTAATGGGTAAAAAAAGGCCATCTTTTGAGGGATGTGTTTGATGTGTCTTTGAAGAGCTGCTTGATAACTCAAAAACAACTGTTCGTGTGTTCATGCCCCTGGCTGCCAAAGAGAAACATGCAGTTTGACCAAGGGTTTATTTCATTAGTGAGCAGAGAAGGAGAAAGACTTGGAGCAAAGAGAAGGAACTCAAATGAAGAAGCATGTCAGTGCAGAAGAGACTTCAGAAGTAATCGTGTAGCCTTCTTCTGCCAGCGAGCTGCAGGACTCCTCTGAAGAAGACATAAGGTTCAAGGGGGGTCTGACACTGAATGCTCATGGAGTCCAGCCTTTCTTTGAGTTCCTCTGACCCTTCCTCTGAAAGTGGAGAGGACACTGAGGGTCCAGCCCACCATTCTCTGCTCACTAATGAAATAAACCCTTGGTCAGACTGCATGTTTCTCTTTGGCAGCCAGGTGCATAAACACACTAACAGTTTGTTTCTTTGAGTAATCAAGCAGCTCCTCAAAGACACATCAAACACATCCCTCAACAGATGGCCTTGTTTACCCCATGAAATTATCCATGCACGCTTACAGATTCTCACACACACACACACACACACACACACACACACACACACACACACACACACACACACACACACACACACACACACACACACACACACACACACACACACACACACACACACACACACACACACACACACACAGAGGGAGTAGAGGTGTGTGCTGGTTGTGCACAGGCCTAAAAAATAGTTGTCCCATCACCTGAGAGAGTACACACACACACACACACACACACACACACACACACACACACACACACACACACACACACACACACACACACACACACACACACACACACACACACACACACACACACACACACACACACACACACACCTCTCTGGGCCCCCTGGTAGTCACAAGGCTCCATAATATAACTGGCAAAAATGTAAGAATGTCATGCATCGGCCCACAGGTTTAATCTGAGTAGAAATATCAAATATCACTTTTCTTCTAAATGAAATGCTGACATGACAAAATGCATGGTTTTATACTGCAATGGCAGTGAGATCAAACAATGTGGTCTGAATGGAAGTCAATGAGGCATTTTTGAGAGAAATTAAATCATTAAAACAATGAAACAGGCATTTCAAGGGTTAACTTCCTGACAATGATTGAATGTTTGGTAGTTTTGAGTACGTTAGAAGTTGTTTATGTGATTCATGGGGAAAAAAAGTTGAACAAATATTGATGTATGATGATTTAATAGAAGTTATTATGGGCATGTACATTTTCTGATACTACGTAAAAAATTATAATGCAGTGAAATCAATTTTGTTGCTAATCTTTGACACATCCAAGACTCTAATAACCACCAAAGTTCCATCCCTCTACTAATTATTATATTGGAAGGAATTCATTTTTTGTGTTTTTTGTCATAAATAATGAAATAATTCAAATAATGAAACAGGCATTTAAAGGGTTAAAATCCTGAACATTATTGAATGTTTGGTAGTTGTGAGTACGTTATAAGTTATTTAAGTGATTCCTTTTTTTTATGTATGATGATTTAATAGCAGTTATTATGGGCGTGTACATTTTTGCCATGAAGGGGTCGAAAGGTTGAACATTCGAGGAGGGCACAAGGGTTAAGTGAGCAAAAATAGTATTTATCAAAGCTAGTTCAGAAACTATTTTAAAGACATTTAAATAATAAAGAAAGAAAACATGTACACAGAGTACAGTCAAATAAAATGCTATATTCAAATTGGAGAGCTGTGCAGATTTCGAGGTGTGGAGCAGAAATGTGTTCAAAGGGTTGTTCAGGATTTACAGTATGCAAAAGAACAAGAGATTGTTCCCATGATGTTCATTAATGGGGTGGATAATCGGCACTGTCAGCGGGGGTCCCGGGCCTTAGCCCTGTACGGCCCACTGGGCCTTAATGAGGCCGGAAGAAGATGGGAAACACTTAGTATGTAAATGTCATTCCCAGGAGACAGAGGTAAAGGAAAGAACGGAATCAGAGGGATGATCATTCACTTCCTGTTACCTAGGGTCAGAATCCAGTGCACAACTGAGCATTGTGTAGTCTGCAGAGGAGAAGTGGGCTAAACAGTGTGCATACAGGACAGAGAGCAGAGGACAGACAGGGGACAGCTGGACAGTGGGACAACAGCAACAATCTGGGAGGAGAGAGAGCAGCTGGTGTCTGCGGGCGGGAACAGGACAGGCGTGGACCAGAGGAGAAAAGGAGGCGGGTCAGGCGTCTCCAACACATGGACGATGTTTATATTAGTGGAATCAACCAGTTTGACTCGCTATGTGTTATGGAATTGTAGAATATGTATATATCTGCAGATTTGGGAGGGTCACTTTAATGGATCCCATTTCAATATCTAGTTATGTGCAAGAACAAATAATCAGTAACATAAGAGTATCAACATGTAACCTGATTACTTTCCATTACTATTGGATTACCTCAATGTCAAATGCAATGTGAATACATCCAAGAGAAAATAAATATCAATAAGATGTTTTTACTGAAGTGTATGATGTCACACAACAGAATAGTGACCTTAGAAAGAAGAAACCAGGATATTTAGCATCAGAAATGATTTTAGGAAAACGTGCCTTGCACTCAGCAGATCCAGGCAGCAGTCTGTACACCAACACGGAAACACATGAGCACATACTACAGTTTAAACAAGCAAAAATACAATCTGAGCTGACAGGAAATGCTCAATGTTTGTTTAATACACACAGTTAAGCTCACACACACTATTTTATGAACATATACACTGAACAAAAATATAAATGCAACACTTTTGTTTTTGCTCCCATTTGTCATGAGATGAACTCAAAGATCTAAAACATTTTCTATATACACAAAATAACCATTTCTCTCAAATATTGTTCACAAATCTGAAAAAATGTGTGATAGTGAGCACTTCTCCTTTGCCGAGATAATCCATCCCACCTCACAGGTGTGGCATATCAAGATGCTGATTAGACAGCATGATTATTGCACAGGTGTGCCTTAGGCTGGCCACAATAAAAGGCCACTCTGAAACGTGCAGTTTTGCTTTATTGGGGGGGTCTGGGGGGTCCGAAAACCAGGCAGTATCTGGTGTGAGGGGTAGGGTTAGGGTTAGGGTAATGTTGTGAATCGAGTGGCCTGTGTTCGTCGTCCAGAACATACGCCTGCCCATACCATAACCCCACCACCACCATGGGCCACTCGATTCACAACATTACCCTAACCCTACCCCTCACACCAGATACTGACTGGTTTTCGGACCCCCCCAGACCCCCCCAATAAAGCAAAAATGCACGTTTCAGAGTGACCTTTTATTGTGGCCAGCCTAACCCCCTAATCCCACCAGGAGCGTCTGCGCTGCGGCTACGGCGTTTTTAGCGATCGCGGCCACTCTAGTCAATGGGTGCTATTCCACCAGACCCGCTGCGCCGCGGCTCGAAGCGTCCCAGAAGCTCCTCGCTGCAAGGAATTTCTAAAATATAGGATGAATCCTATTTTTGACGCGGCGCAGCGCAGGCAGGAAGTGATGAAAATCACCTTGTTGTCTGCTTTGCTGGTTGAGGGGGTGCACCGGGTGCGCCCAAAACCGGCTCCTTCTCCTCCCCCCCACCACCGTCTTTCAAGTAGGAGAATACTGCAGCGTTCTCCTCCGGTTTACAGGCACTGTCAATTATATATATATAGAATAATTATGATGATGAATGCATATTTTTTACCACTAAAATACAGCAACACATCTTTGATTCATGTCGTTTATAACTGGAATATTACAATTATTATTAACTGTGTCTGTAGTCTACAACACAACAACATAGGAAATAACAACAATAAACCCGATTTAAACAGACACAAACATAAACCATTTAACTACGTAGCCTACTACTTGTAGAAGTACAAATGTCCAGGAAATATTCCAAAATCAACAACAACTGCGAGGCTGCACACACGACGCTCCGCTTCCGCAACATTTTGAAACGCGCCTGGTGTGTGAGGTCGCAGGAGGAGGTCGCGGCGCAGCGCAGCGCAGCGCAGCGCGGACGCTTCTGGTGGGATCAGGGGGTAAGGCACACCTGTGCAATAATCATGCTGTCTAATCAGCATCTTGATATGCCACACCTGTGAGGTGGGATGGATTATCTCGGCAAAGGAGAAGTGCTCACTATCACAGATTCTTTCAGATTTGTGAACAATATTTGAGAGAAATGGTTATTTTGTGTATAGAAAATGTTTTAGATCTTTGAGTTCATCTCATGAAAAATGGGAGCAAAAACAAAAGTGTTGCATTTATATTTTTGTTCAGTGTAGGTTCACCTGCTGAATTAAAAAAGAACTAAGGAAGCAAAGAAAGTGAGAGTGTTCTGCAGCAGTGTGTGTCTGTAAAACCTTGTAATGGTTTCTTGAACACAGTGGGAGCCTTCTCTCCAGAAGGCAAAGCAGCAGTGTGTGAGTCTGACTGTGCAAAATACATCAGTGGGTTTTCACATTTCATGGGCATTAAAGGTGATAGATAAAAGAAAGTACACTTGTATAATCAACTATTATATAGTTTGTACTACTGAATATATGACATGAAGCTATAACTAAAATGTAACCTCACCCTTCTTCCTGTGTCTGTCCTTTATTGCAGATTGCTGAGACATCAAACTCATTCCTAAATCGAATGCTGAACAGAGACACCATCACAAGAATAACATATAAAAGTAAGTGTCCATGTGCCGTCGTTACAATGCCTACGATGTGTTATTGATGAAAGCCAATTAGCTATTGCAGATGGTGAGCTAGTGAAACAGACATGCTTAAGATTGTAGATTACGTTAGGACAGAACAATACTCTGTTTTATCAAATATTGCGACCAGAACTCTTTACAAGTGTACTGGTTATTTATACACATATACGTATACAGGGTATATGCAGGAATCCTGAAGTCAAACTAAGACCTTTTAAGACCCTTTTTAAGACCCTTTCCGTACATTTTAAGACCTCATCGCCACTTGGAGTTGTAACCGGTTACCTTGGCGACACACTTCACCTCACATTGACTATATACAGTATGGATTGTGCTTCCTCCTTATCTTCCAACCAATTGGACGCAAACTTGCATTTCCCCATAACGATGTTGTTTAACAACCGGCGTAAACGGAGCTTCGTGCTATCAAGCAGTGAGCGGGCGATGTCCTGTTCAGATGACGTCTAACCCAACGGGATGCCATCAATAAACTCCACAGAATCCCACGACACGCCTACGCCATGACTACATTCAGGCAGACTGTGGAACACAACCTCTCTGGACCATTTACATACTTACTGGAAACAAGCTGCAACATGTAACACCTTGGGAAATGCCCTTTAATACTTTTTAATAGCCTTCATTTTCGCTAAATTGATTTATCAGCTTGTAATACTTTTTAAGACCCCGCGGACACCCTGTATATCTTTTCTTGATTCATAGGCTTTGTATATTTCTAACTGAAACGCCAGGCAATCTGCTTCAACATGTGGAGACCTTGACTGGTCATGGTTGCTGATCTATATGTATCACTGCTGGAAGAAATACTCTTTAAATATGCCACTACAAGTAAAAGTCCTGATTTCCAAATTGTACTTAGTAAAAGTACAAGTATGTATGTGTAGAAGTAGAAGTATAAAGAAGCAACTCAAGTAAAGCACAAAAACCTCAACAAAGTACTATACTTGAGTAAATGTACTTAATTACTTTGAACCACTAATTGATATATTATAAGAACTGGAAACCAGAGCAAAGATGGCGCCTAGTCAGTTCAGTATTCCTCGCCTGGTGCTAGAAAACGTTCTGCAGTGTTTCTCTAGCTGCACTGAACAAACTGAAACGTTGACTCTAATTAAATGTATTATGTCAACAGATTTATAAATGTATTGTAATGTATGTATTAGATTAGTAAAAAGCAATAATATCAAGTTTATTAGGTCAAACTTAATATTATTGCTTTCAACTAACCTAATACAGTTATGTGAAATCTGTTGACATGATACATTTAATTAAAGTCAACGGTTGAGCTTTTACACTGTGAACAATCTTCTTCATTTTCAAGGTGTGTGTCCACTCCTTATGGCACATCTGTGTTTCTGAGGACAAGGGTTAGCAAACGGTCAACTTTTTAATCATCAAATCTTTCTTAATAAGTGCTTTTCTTTGGGATCTCTCAGAAATGTCAAAGTGCCAGTTGAAGGATGCTGCAGGATAGGGATGCATGGGACCTCTAGATGCTGGGGGGGAGGGGTGTACTGTGGGTGAGGCAGCATGTGAGGCAGAAGCCGACAGCTGCTCTCCAGAGCTGTCTCTCTGTAGCACTGCACGGCGATGGCCCGGGGCTAGCTTTAAAAAAGATATTATAATTGGATTAATGAGAGCAGAGAGAGGAGGGATAAACACACTGACCCCTGGTGGCTGGGAGGAGTCTCTGAGGCACCACGCGGGACAGGAGGCTATGGCAGGGGGGGGGGGGCTCTGACAGCTGTCAAAACTTCCTCAGATACACTGTCTCACACACACATACAGTCCAACACCGCCCCCTCACGCTTATGACTCCTCAGGCATATCCCTCCACCAGTGAGGGTGCCAGCTTTTCTAAAGCACACACACTGTTAGGAGATTTGGTAGACAACTTGTCCACTTTCTTAAATCTCCTCGCGTTCCTACAAGCCGTTATCTTACAGGAAGGAAACCCAGAACCTACAAGTAACCGTTTAACAATAATCCACTTTAATGGTAATATACAATGCAATACAATCAAGTACAATCAATACAGTACAAATTACATACAGTTCTGTGGGATCCCACATTTACCTGATACTCACGTGAGCCAGCCAGCCAGCCAGCCAGCCAGCCAGCCAGCCAGCCAGCCAGCCAGCCAGCCAGCCAGCCAGCCAGAGGAGAAAGAGACCGAACACAGCGGGGTTTCTGTCTATATCCCTCGCTGACCCAAGGAGGAGTTATCTGCGCCTCCCTTCCAGACCAGTGATTGGCTGCCCAAATTATCATCAACACCCCACATCTTAAGTCCCCAATCCCAGTGGCTCAGCTTCCTTATCACAGGGATCTGAGATGACTATGTCAACTCCACACCTTCCCCCTCTTCCTTTGTCCTCACAAAACCACATGTTAGCAGGCCCAAAACCAGCCCAGTTTTCTACACAAATCATTTTCCCTTTTTAAGCATCTTGATAGTTTACACGAATACATACAAATATTTCCTTACAACACACACACACACACGCACGCACACACACACACACACACGCACGCACGCACGCAGACAGACAGACAGACAGACAGACAGGCAGACTCTCTTGAACTAATGAGAACAAGGGAGATCAAAAGTATGACTCATGACAACTCGTGCAATGACAGACTAGAATGTCAAATGAAATGATGCATAGTGAAATAAAATCCCACTCCTCATGCAGAGAGGATCAGAACATATTATGTTCACCAGGAGTTCCTCACATTAACCCCATCGTGCTTATTATGTGTTATTCATTTATTTTGAACCACAGGGCTCTGTTTACAAGACCCAGTATTTAATAGTCATGCGAAGCAAAGTTAAATCCGCATTAAAGCTGCAGCGGTGTACTGCAGTAACCTCATTACAACCGGCAGTCCATTTGTCAACAGCGGCCCAGCAGATGACACGTTATGGAGAGCGTGTCACTGGAGTGTGAAGAGGAAGTGGAGAGAGTTGCAGTTTGTCTAATTAGCGTCCTGACAGAGGAGACACTTTGGATACAAGAGGCTGTGCTGCAACACCAACAGCCTGTCGTTCACAGCACACGGAGTGGTGGTGGAAGAAGAAGCAGGAGAAATGAGAGATGAGCTCAGTGTTTGATGAGTGGGGAGGGGTCTACAGCCCGCACATCAGAGCAGGAGGTATGAGGTGAACTGTCATAAAACAAGAGCCCCCACCCCCTGTTGCACACACAGTGCACTCCACTGTTCTGTTGAGTGTGCAGAACTGTGGTGTTAATGTTTCCAACAATAGCACCAACAATGTAGCTCACACTGCTCCCTGCTAAATGAACGACATGTTAATAAACGTTTCAGTGAAGTCGTGAGAATAATGTCCAAACGACTTATTGTCTGAGGTGGATAGTAACAAAGTGACTAAGTACATTTACTCAAATACGGTACTTAAGTACAATTTTTAGATATTTGTACTTGAGTATTTCCATGTTCTGCTACTTTTTACGCAAGTTTTAGGCACTTAGTATTTCTAGTTTATTGTGTAGGGAACAGGAAGTGAGTGAAGACACAGACACACTGTGTCCTTCAGAATCAAAACATTTCACTTCATACTTTTTTTTTTTCAGAGAAATGTCAGGAAGACTATAACATTTTTGTTTTATAAATAGCAACAGCATTATTTTAGATACAATCTAAACTCTACAGCATACATTCATAAACACAAAACTGCAGGCTGCAAGACTCTGGGGTTAACACAACACACTCACTAACAATCACTACATTCAACAAGATTGCGTGCACTCAATAAGTAAAAAGGGTGGTTAACAATGTGTCTGTGTATGTATGATGTTTAACAAAAAATAAACATACACTGTAAAATGTTTGGCTGTAAAATTACAGTAAATTACTGGCTACTAGTTGCATGGATTTCACAGTAACTGACTGTACATATTTCACAGTAATTGACTGTAAATATTTCACAGTAATTACTGTATATATTTTACAGTAATTAGAATAAAAGTACAACTAAATACTGTGACTTTACAGTTGCCATGCCCATGGAATTACTGTGATATAGCAGTACAGAGCTGTGGTATTACAACCCAGTCTCACAAAAAAACGTGTAATAACTACGTTGGTCCACAACGTAGGACGTAGTATTTCTACGAAAACGCCTCTGAAATTGTAAGATCCCTACGTTTTTTTTCACCATTCATTCCAATGGCTGGCGTCTATGTCACGTGATCTTCACATTTCTCCCTGCAGAAAAAAAAAAACATGGCCGAACTTCGTTTTATTCTCGGTGTAAAATGCCTATTTAAAGTTAGTTTGGTCATTAAAATGCGTTTTAATGTCATTTGATGCGAGAAATATGAGTTGTTATTTCAGATTATGTGTGCAGTGGATGTACATGATTTTTAGTTTGCTAGTTATTACGAAGATTACTTCAGGAAATGGTGTCTATACAACGTTTTCATTGTTACCAAGGTGGTTGCTAGGGACGCTGCTATCGATAATATTTCTGTTATGTTGTGTAACTGTTTAATGGTGTTATCTTTATTGCTACCCCCTTCCCCGTCAAAGTATAGTGTTGGTCCACAGCGCAAACGTATTAGTTTAACAAAATCCGCATCTAAAATTGTGGCATAGATACGTTATTTTCCCCTGTGCAATTCCAGTCTCACATCTCACAGCACATCGTCATTAACAAATACCGGAAACAGACCGAAAACACTTTATTCCGAGTGTGCTTGCTTTTCTCTTTGAAAGTCATCACATAACGGCACTGTAATACACGGTTCGGCTGTATTACATATTACATATCTTCCGTAGTTCTGTATTTATAGAGCCCTGATGAGAAGACTTCTAGACAAACATGAGGAACTGAAAACGTGACGTGGATCATAAATATATCAGCCATTAAACAACATCTTACATTTCTTTTCACACAATACGTCTCCTTGCAGTAGCAACACTAATTTGGCGGACTTTTATATTTGATCCAATTGGTAGATAGGCTGCATTTACACCATAAAGGTGCACAGCTGATATAAAGGGACACCTAGTGGTTAAAGCATGTTATTGAATTTCATTATTTTTATTATTAGATATTAATAGAATCCCTATAAAGTATGTTCATTACTCGTTATTCTCTACTAATAGTTAAGTAAAGACTGTATATAATGACTATTTTGCACATCCCGTTCAAGATTTTCTAAGGTTTATTGACATATCATATAGGCCTACACAACTATAGTGTAGTTATGCAATGAATGAAAAACTTGGGTCGCAGGTTCCTCAATAGTGCATTACAAGACATCTATCAATATTTGTGCATACCTCCATCAATGTTAACTATGTTGAAGCACTTATTTTAACTGATATTATACATATGTATTATACTCTTATAAGATGTATGTAGATAGTATAAGAAATGTGCAGAATATGACAGTTTAATGGTGGAGGTATACACAAATATTGAAAGATGTCTTGTTGCCCTGTTGAGGAACCTGTGACCAAAGTTTTTCATCTCCGACCTTGTCAGGTATTGAACAATCAATAAATAAAGAACACAGAATTATTCAATATAAAACACAGAATTTGTGTGATTATACTAAATGATTTACAAATAAACACCACTGCATATTTACAACTATACACATGCTGATGTAACGCAAATGTTTCCAACTTGGGATCAATAAAGTATATCTTATTTTAAGCTGATCGATGGCTTCTGCCATATTTGCACAATGTGCCTCTGAACCTTGACAAGTGCATGTTTCAGGCTTATCAATGAACAACAGGAGGGGTCACAGACATAAGACCAGCTGTTAAATAAAGCTCTTCTGACCTTAGCTGGCATGTGTATATATATTAATGCTGCCCATTATGGGCACAAGCAATTTTCACCCATTTATTAATTATATGTTTTAAATTTGAGTGTTTCCTATCCCCTAAACCTCCAGGGATGTACACAGTTTAATACTGGCAACTTCTTATTATGGGAAATATGAAAACGTCTTTTAAAACTACAACTCCCAGTAGAGACGTGCCATAGATAGAGAACATGTTGCGAAACACACAATAGCCAGCATGTGTATGGGTTAGGGTATTGTTCTGCACGGACATTTTAGTGAGCCGGACTTCCTGTCTCCACCGGTCTTCGCTTCCCGGGCATGAAGCTGTTTACATGTGTTTTGAGATGCTAAATAAAAGTCTAGCTTGTACCTTTGATACCCCGCCTCCGACTCCCATCTCTCGGCACCACACTATGCCACAATTTTAGATGCGGATTTTGTTAAACTAATACGTTTGCACTGTGGACCAACACTATACATTGACGGGGAAGGGGGTAGCAATAAAGATAACACCATTTTACCCAACATAAGAAATAATATCGATAGCAGCGTCCCAGTAACCACCTTGGTAACAATGAAAATAGACACAATTTCTTGAAGTAATCTTCGTAATAACTAGCAAACTAAAGATCATGTACATCCACTGCACACATAATCTGAAATAACAACTCATATTTCTCGCATCAAATGACATCAAAAGGCATTTTAATCTCCAAAGTAACCTTAAAATAGGCATTTTACACCGAGAATAAAACGAATGTCGGCCATGTTTTTTTTTCTGCAGGGAGAAATGTGAAGATCACGTGACATAGACGCCAGCCATTGGAATGAATGGTGAAAAAAAACGTAGGCATTTTACAATTTCAGAGGCGTTTTCGTAGAAATACTACGTCCTACGTTGTGGACCAACGTAGTTATTACACGTTTTTTTATGAGACTGGGTTGGGTATTATGGTACCTTGCTGTACATACATTACAGTAATTACTTGCATTTTAACACTTTTACTGTAGAAGTAATGCAACACATTAGCCAGTAATTTACTGTAAATATGATTGGATGGATTTTACCATAACTACACAATTCAATCAGCTCAATCAACAAAGAAAATGCCCATTTTAACTTTGTATTACTCCATTGAAGTGCAAAGTACATTTCACAGTGTCTTGGACATGTTGTTACAGCCCCAACCTCTACTCCGCGGTAGTGGCTCGTGCTGAGACCCGCAACATGAAAGAATACACGCAATAACCGGTACTTGGTAACGAGCATTTATTGATAATCAGCCATTTGCTCACACAAGCGAAACGGGAAACAAAAAGCGGTCTGGAGGACTGGCCAAAAGGAACAAACAGAAGGAGGGAACCCGAGCCAGCCACACGCCGTAGGACCCAGAGCTCCCCCCCCCTAACCAGAAATCAATTATAAACCCGAGGGAAACAAAATATAGCCGCGAAACCTGGATTACCAGGTCCTCCAGAAACACGTCTGCAAAAATATGGCCTACAGCTCAAAATGGCAAAGAGGTATTCTAAAGAGAGTGTCTCCCGGCGTTAGGATAGGCGAGACATCCTTCTCCTCCAGCTTCTCTTTATATATACACGGCTGAGTGGAATTTGGAACACCTGGGCAGAGGCGGAGCCAGGGGAAGACCAGGTGCACCTGCTCAGCAGGGAGACCGAAAAGAAAACAAGGAGGGGAGCACATGTCTACACAGACATCCACTCGAAGTCAACAATTTTCTGAAGAATGTGCTGACATGGGGGTTTAAATTGCCATGCCTCTTTTTGGCTTTCGAGCCCGTCTCAGGGTTAATGCCCAGGAAGCACCTGAAAACAATAAGCCAAGACAACAATTTCAATTTTACATAGATGTATATGTTGCATAGTTTATTTTAAGGCACATGCAGCACCTGCCCCTTTCAATTTAAGTAAAACCTGCACCAAATAAATAAATTAGTATTTAAAGCCAAGCAAGAGCGGTAAAGGCAAGAAAATCACTTAATATCTTGTGTTATCACAGAGGATGGTCTGAATACAGGATTGTCCTGTGAAATAATACAGTAACATGTTGTGAAATCCTGGTAATCATTTATCCTGTACATTCACAGTAATTAACTGTGTAATTATATTGTGAACATCACAGATAAAGATTGTAAAGTGGTAAAACAGTAATTTATTGTAAAATATTACAGCTAAATATTGTGAAATCATGGTAATATTTTACAGTGTACCTTTTAGGATGTGTGGTTGGTTGGGAGGCTTGAAGTTACAGCCATCACAATCAACATAAACTTTTGAATATAAAAATATAACATAATAAGTACCGTAGAAATAGCTTAAATGTGTATCTGTAGGCAGCTTGAGTTCATTTGCTAATTTAATATTTGTATCTTCCTGTAACTTAAGTTGTGAACATGGGTGATGTTACCCTCCAGTTCCCATAGGGAGCCCCCATCTGCATTAGAGACAACAGGCCGGATCAGGACCACTCCTCTACTGCAGTGGTGCAGATGATTAGAGGAAGAACAAGAACACTTTTCTGACTTTCACCAGTTTTATTATTCTTGTGAAATCTTTGGAAATAGAAAATAAGTCTTTGGTTGAGGGAAATGATTTGAGTCCTCTGGTGGCACCATTTTGATTCTTTTTGTGTTGCTCTATTTGAACATACACATACAATGTAAAAGCCACAGCACTGTCCTGTGATGACTCGTTAAAAGCTTTTCTCCCCACAGATGATGCGTATCTACTGACCAGCCTGAACATAGAGGAGATCTACCCGGAGACGAGTAGTTTCATCACCTACGATGGATCCATGACCACCCCTCCGTGCTTTGAGACCGTCACATGGCTGTTGATAAACAAGCCGGTGTACCTCACACGCATGCAGGTGCCCCCCCCCCCGGAAACACACATCTCTCTCTGTCTGCTAACCGCTGTGAGGCTTTTACTCCAACACGCTTCTTTTGTCAAATCCTTCATACTTGGAGTATTTTACATGAGGCTGTGGCTCAGTGGTTTAGTGTGCTGAGCTTCAGAATCCGAACACCTTTATTAGTCCCACAGAGGGGAAATGTACATTGTTACAGCCGAAAAGAGCCACAGACAGCTTAATGTTACCTAACAAGCATGCATACAAAATATTAAAGATAAAAAAATTATGATAAAAATTACACAATTTACAAAATACACATCCTGTAACAGTTGTGAGGATTTAGCAGCGAGGTATATATTGCAGTTATTATCGGCATATATATATATTGCACATATTGCACATAGTTGGTATTAAACAACAAGGGGTGTTATAGTCTGTGTTGTTGTGTGTGGGGGAGTCTACCAGGGGTTAACTTAGGATCTGGAGAGCTCTGGTTCCATCCCCACTGCAGTCAGCATGTCACTGTGTGCCTGAGTAAGACACTTCCCCCCAAATGATGCCTTGTCCTTTTTCTCTAACGTGCGTTTCCCTCCCTGTTAGATGCACTCCTTGCGGCTGCTGAGCCAGAACCAGCCGTCTCAGATCTTCCTGAGCATGAGCGACAATGTGCGCCCGGTCCAGGAGCTGAACAACCGCTGCATCCGCACCAACATCAACTTCAGCATGCAGGGCAAAGACTGCCCCAACAACCGGGCCCAGAAGCTCCAATACCGAGGTACAAAAACAATCAGGTCCCCCTGTCACACGCAGCACCATCTCTATTCCTTTCGTCTTCATTATTGCTCTCGCTCAGCTGATTATGCAGGCCCATCTGTGCACTCTGTTCATAGCATTAGCACACCTACACCTTTTCAGAACAAGCAGTGACTATGAAGAAGCTCACTTCTATTCTTTTAGAGGTGTAAATGAAGAAAATCAACTATACTGGCAGCTAACAGCACATATTCACTTCCTCATCTTCTGTTAAATAAGCACGATCAATACAACTCAACATACTATCATCTTTAAGGGGGAATATTGCTCCTGATGTCATTTTACATTTGACACTCACATTGATTCCAAAACATCATTGCTTGAGCTCCACTCACTATTGTACTCAATGAATAAGACGTGTAAAGAGCTGGTGTGAGCGGAGGTCTGGGATAAAGCATGCTGATGCTGAACACCTGTTTGGGAGTGACATATGAAAACTCTCAAAGCTCAATAGAGTGGCGAAGTCCCTCCCCTTCCGGGGACCCCCATGGGACCTTATTTCTGAAAAAGTATGTATTGAAGTCAATGGAGAGAGAAAGATTATCTTTCGATCCCGTTTGAATTATGCCACGAATTACACATATGATGTTTGTCAATTTAAAAGATAATTTTGCAAGTCAAAAAAAAATAAAACTGTCATAAAACTGTGAAGTAACACGTTTGTTTGTGTGAAACGCTCAATGAACTACAACTCTGGTCTTGCACACGTCACCAACACCAAGATGGCCGTCACGTTAGCACATGTCACCTCTTTCTTTCAGAATGAGGCGGAAAGTATTAAGAGGTGAAAAATCACTAGTCTGGGCATGTTGAGAGCTGTACATACACACAAGGGGAGTTAGTCGGTTCCGTAAGAGCCAGCATGCGGGACCGGGATTCTGGGATTTGTAGTCTTTCTAGTTGCGTATTTTTCATAGTCTTATATTTAAACAGTTTTAAGACAAACTGTGACTTTTTTTACATGGAAATGATTTTTTAAGATTGACAAACATCATATGTGTAGTTCGTGGCACAATTCAAACGGGATCCAAAGATAAGTTTTCTCTCTCCATTGACTTCAATACATACTTACCTTATTTGACAAACCCCCCCCCGCTGTTTCAGCCGATATATCTGGGCAACTGTGCAATGCTGAACACATGTTGAATTTCACTGCTGGAGTATAGATACACTAAAGGCCAAAGGTAGCCCCTGTCCCTGCTATTCACTGTGTTATTTATTATTGTCTTTACATTGAAGTTCAACATTTACTGTCTGTGGCTGACACACACACACACACACACACACACACACACACACACACACACACACACACACACACACACACACACACACACACACACACACACATACGTGACGTGCGGTGAGGTTCGTGGCTGGTGAAGCACTGACTCTTTCAGAGTCAGATTTACAAATATTATATTTTGACCGTAATCGAAATATTCGGTTATTTTCAAAAGCTTTTTTAGTCTGATGTTTCGATTAATTTTAAACAGACCGTTCAACAAAAGGATAACCAAAATCTAAATATTGGATTGTCTGGATTTTCTTAGTAAGATCCCATTTTCATTACAATGGTGGTCTTACCTTGACTTGAAGATGAAGTCCATGCTCTCCTTCTGGACAACAATCTCTATTACTTTTTTGTAAAAGTCCTCCTTATCTTCCTCTAGTTTCAAAAGTCTAGCTTGTTGTTTGCGTCTACCGTCTCTGTGTAGAATACCAGTAGCAACAAGAACCTGTGGGCTCACTTGCGCCCCCTTCAGTGCGGCAGAGGTTATGGCTGCCTCCCCAGGTGCTTTTTTCATTGCCGTTGTATGATGAGACCAGCGAGCCTAAATATCATACGTGAAATAAGTTATTTAGAGACTATGGATGGCGAGGATAAATGTAATAGAGGGATCTACAAACATTACATTGGTGACATACAGTGAGATGGTGCAGGCATGCGCTTAGGGCCCGCTTTCCAGACAGTTTCTGTGGGGTGACCATAGGGGGTGACGCATTCTGAGGTGAGGCAGAGCTCATCTGTGCCTCACCTCACCCCACAGTAACTGGCTTGAGCGCGCTCACAAAATAAGTGCCCGCGCTCCAGCCAGTTACTGTGGGCTTACGAGAGGCAGAGCTCATCCCTGCCTCACTCCTCATCGCTACCCGTAGTTGTAGCGGAGCTCGGTACATTTGCTGATTTTGACTATAAAAAGCGATTGAAATCAAACAGAAATCACATTTACAACACAGATCAGTGGAGACATTTTATTATTATTACTATTTCGTTTTTCCTTAGTTGTTTTTCCGTTACATTGGAGTATGACAGGTGAGGCCCTGCCTCCCCTGCCTCCCCTGACTGCACGTCGCTGCTACACACACATCGTGATTGTCATGATTTTCTTTCTGTCAGTCCGTTTCTCTCTCTCTCAATGTTATGCTCTACTCGACCCACTGAACCCCCATAAATGACATTTTTATTTTGTGCAGCAACTATGGTGAGATAACCCCCCCCCCCCCATCCACCTCAAATCGCTGTGGCTTTGGAACAAATGCACACACCAGAGAGGAACAAATGCAAAAGTAGACCTGCTTATTCAATGGTGTGTGTGTGTGTGTGTGTGTGTGTGTGTGTGTGTGTGTGTGTGTGTGTGTGTGTGTGTGTGTGTGTGTGTGTGTGTGTGTGTGTGTGTGTGTGTGTGTGTGTGTGTGTGTGTGTGTGTGCGCGTGTTTAAAACCTGATTTAGGGAATTGAGGTTACGACAACACTCCTGTAATTCCTTTGTTTCAGTAAATGTCCTTGTTTACTTGTGTTTTGGATATGAATTTCACTAAATACTGCAGCTCCACCCACTCACCAGGGCATCCACTGCATGGCCATTCCTTTTGAACTGTATGCTATTGCTAAAGATGAAATATGGTGTAGGGAGAATAATGCCGGAGAACAGTTGAACTGTGGAGAGCTCGCAAATATAAATCAGTATTCTAACTCCTGTCGTTCTCCTCTCTTCCAGTGAACGAGTGGTTGCTAAAGTAGCCTCCCTTGGCTGAGCATGGAGACGGGTGTCAGACGTGGAGAGAGGAAGAGGATGGAGGAGGGGAAGAGCCCGTGCTGCATCTCATCTAAGATTATGTCATGGCATTGTATAAAGACAAACAGCACAGGACATTATAAGGAACTTTGTATTGCGAGCAAAAAGACACACATTGAACAGTTTAAACCCTCTAACACATTACCAAGCCCTGTCCCCACTGTACAACTATATCTACACAGACATTTTGATACCAATACTTTTTTGGGACAAAACCAAAAAAAGACACTTGGAAAGAAACAAAAAAGAATATTGATAGCATCCCAACTAATATGAGAATGATGGGACTTAAAGCCTTTGTACATAAACATTTTGCTATCAGTGGGAACATCCAAGGACTAAGTCACTGCCCCCCCCCCCCCCCCCCCCCCCCGATGTGGTCGGCCTCACACGGCGCTCCATCACAGTCACAACCCAGGCATGCAATCAGAAAAACCAACAGAGGGAACCAAGCCTTACCTTGCCATTTTCCAAAACCAGAGTCATGTCATGGAGACGAGCGAATATTTACAGGCTTTCTTACGGCCTCAGAACAACCGGTGTCTTTGCCTCGTTTGTACATATTATTATTATTATTATCAATACTTCAGAAAAATGAATATGTAAAGAAAAGTAATGAATTAACATTCAAAAGATATATAAAGAGGATTTTAAAAAAAGACAAAGTTGTGAATTTTAAAAAGCTTGGCGCAGTCCTCCTGAAGTTCTCAGCCCGAGCCGATGCCTTTTTCTGTTTTATTGTTTACAATGGTCATACACTGTGTTTGAGTAATGTTATCCGCCCAATAAATGTGTCTGGACAGTTCACTTTGGAAAATGCTTCACTATATGCGGATCTGAATTATTGTACCTGTACCTGTTTTGTACTGTTCCATATTAAATGTGTTGATATGTCAATGTTTCCCTCAGAGGCATGCTCAATAACACTGTCTTCACCAAGCCGGCGTCGCTAAGGTTACAGAGGGGTCACAATCAGTCTGTTGTCAGCACTGTGAACCCAGAAATGTTGAGTGTTACCACGAGCAGTGTTGCTACCATTGGATAGAGAGCACAACATGGAAATTATTACCTCGACATATTTTTTTTCAAATAAACATTCTGTACAATTCAAATGATCAAGACATTAATCAAAATCAGTCCACCTACGTCCACGTTCTGGTTAAAACTGTATATAGATTCAGCATCCTTAATAACCCTCAAAACCACAAAGAAATTATCAAAGAATATGTTTTTTTGTAACTATTGTCCACGCTACAATGCTAATTGATGCTAACTAACCCAACTTACTGCTAACTGTGCACATTTCCCAACTTATGCAAGTTAGCATCCGGCAGTTTCCATGTGCTGGGGACCCGTACTAGTAGTAGTAGTAGTAGTAGTAGTAGTAGAACCTTTATTTATCCAGGAAAATCAATTAAGAACAAATTCTTATTTACAATGATGACCTGACAGGAGGCAAAGGCTTCCTGAGGGGATGGGGTTTGGGAGGAAATAAAAAGACACACTCCGGGCACTACAGAACCCAGGAGACAACACAAACACATAGAGCAAAGATGACAGGCATAGCAGTTGAACATATAAAAACTCTAAAACAACACTAAACATTTCTATCATAAAGCTCTGGGGTATACTCAACATTTCCGGGTTCACAACAGGACTCTATGAGCTGGTAAATAGACTATATTAGGGCAGCATCTTCTCACTGAAGCTCTTGATCATACTGCTGCAGCTCAGTCCACCTTTATTTCCATTGTTGGTCTGACGCGGGTGAAGCTTATCAGCCTGCACAGGAAGATCTGTCAAATCACATTAGGGGGACAAAAAGAGAGGAACCTCCGCTGCTGTGCTCATGAGGGTGCAGGCTTTATAATACAGGTACCATGTTGACTGTCAACAAGAAGAGGACGTCAGGCAGGAGTCTACTTCTGGTTTGATAGGTGGTTATCAAAGATCAAATTAAATCAATGATTGTGTAGAATGTGGATTGTTAACCCCAGACGCATCTTTCACTTTCTCAGCAGGCCAATGACAGAGCTGCACTTCCTCCAATGCCCACTAACACATCCAGGTTTAAATGCTCATCTTGAGTTGTTTATGTGAACCGGATGTTTTTTTAGTTTTACTCATCTGTTTGAATTATAATAAGGAATAAAGTTATCCATAATAATAAAATAATAAGGGCTTTCCAGGTTAAAACTATTTACAGAAGGATATTAAAACCAGAAACCCATGCACTCTTACAAAGCAGTTGATTGTAAAGAAATGTTGACATATATAAACAAATATGATTCCAATATATGAGGTGATGTCATAAAAGGCAGATAGACATTACAAAAATGATGGACCATACAACACCCGGACATCAAGACCTTGAGGAACATCATACAAAAAATCATGTTTCAATTTCGTATTTCGTATCACTTTGGTAGAGCTGGAGGAGCGATCACTGGATCAGACCCCACTGGGAGCACATGGGTTTGTTTCGACCCGGGGAACATTTACGCATGTCATCCCCTCTGTCTCACCCTTACAGCTGTGTCTCTCCAATTATAATAATAATAATACATTTTATTTCTATAGCGCTTTTCTTGAACCCAAAGACATTTTAAATATTTGTAATTACATTTTTATTATATGAATTATTAATTATAAGGTCAAGTATTTAAATATATGGTGTCACTACAATAAGATGGCGACTATGGAGACCATAATTGAGCTCATTAAAGCCACAAGAGATATGCTTTCCAGTCACAGGTATCCTTGTGTGCACTCACCATAGTAATACAGGTGTCTTTTGTTCAGTTTTACTCGAAAGTACTTATAAAAAAAAGCAAGCCATTTTCACTAGCCAAAATTAACCTCCCAAATACTCTCACAGTAAAGGTGAATTAGGATGCACCTTGTTAACTAAGCGAGCTAGGTAGCATTAGCATTGGCTGCTAACTTTGCTTTTGTCCAGCTCCATCCTCTCTCAAAATATGGTTTCTTCTGGCACCGAAGATGGTGATGGCCAACAACCAAACTCATGGCTTCTAAACTGTATTCCACAAACCAATTGGTGACTACGTCCGGTATATGAATAACTATATTTGATAGAATAATACACAGTCTATGAGCCAAACATCTGGACCTCTTGCAATATGATTTCATCCTGAAATGATTGTAATTGTACATGAAACAGCACAGTACTAAGAGTTGTAGTTGACTGTAGCTACATTTCTTTCAATTACTCCTCACAATATCTTAAATGGGACCTATTATGCAAAATGCACTTTTTGATGTCTTTTATACATAAATATGTGTCCCCGGTGTGTCAGGGAACTCACAAAGTGTCAGAAAACAAAACCCTTTCTCTTTTCCTCCGTACCCACATCTCTAAAAAGAAAAGAAAAAGGGAGGGTCTAACAAGCAGATCCAGAATTTGCGACATCCGGCCGACATGACACGTCCCAACCTATCGTCTCCGGCACACGTGACACGTCCCAACTTATAGAGAGCCGAAGTCCCTCCCTTTCTGGTGGAACTCCATGGGACCTTATTTCGGAAGAATTATGTATTGAAGTCAATGGCGAGAGAAAAATTCTCTTTCGATCCCGTTTGAATTGTGCCACGAATTACATATGATGTTTGTCAATCTTAAAAAATCACTTCCATGTAAAAAAAGTCACAGTTTGTCGTAAAACTGTTGAAATATAAGACTATGAAAAATACGCAACTAGAAAGACTACAAATCCCAGAGTCGCGTAAGTGATGTCATAATTTATTCGCTCCACTAAATATAAGATAGCTAAAATAAGATAACTTTAACAAGATGCCTGTGTGCTTTGAACCAAGTTGTAATCATACCAGCAATGGGTCTTGCTCGTTCTTTCGCTTCCCGTCTGATGAAAGGACCAGGAGTGGCTGGATCAAGTTAGCTACCTAGCTAGTAGCAAGCCCGTTAGTTAGCATTACAGCCTTAGCCTTTTCATTGTTGTTAGCCTTAACATGAAGTAACACTAAGTAACCCAAAATGTTAAACAGTAAGAGTAGTCATGATGGGAAATATTTCGTGAACTCTTTGAAGAGTACTGTCAAACCGGTGTGATCATTCTATAATACACCATTTAAGCCCGGTTGCCCCCATCCCCGGGGCAGACATGCTAACGCTAATGCTACATTAGCATCGCCGATCTTTTCTACTTCATGCTATCTGCACAAATGTTTAACATTGAACATTAAAAAGATCAGGCAGTTCAGGGAGAATCGAAGGAAGGCAGGCAGGCAGCTTTGCATGACATTCTTCTGGACGTGTTACATTTTGGTGATAGTGAGGGTGACTTCGCAGTTTTACAACAAACATTTTTAGGACAAACATTTCTTTTTGACATGTATTATTTATTGAAGTCAATGGCAAGAGAAAGATTATCTTTCGATCCCGTTTGAATTGTGCCACGAATTACACATAGCCTATGATGTTTGTCAATTTAAAAGATAATTGTGCAAGTCAAAAAAATAAAAATGTGTCATAAAACTGTGAAGTAACACTTTTTTGTGTGTGAAACCGCTCAATGAACTACAACTCTGGTCTTGCAAAATACACGTCACCAACACCAAGACGGCCGTCACGTTAGCACGTTTCACCTCTTTCTTTCACAATGAGGCGAAAAGTACTCAACGAGGAGAAAATCACTACAATGTGTTGAGAGCTGTATATATACAAAAGGGGAGTAACAGCCGAGGTGAGTGTTAAATGAGTGTAATGTGTTACGTTAATGTCAGCTAGCTAACATGACTTGTATTGTGCGAGACCAGAGATGTAGTTAATTGAGAGATTTCACACACAAATAAGTGTAACTTTACAGTTTTACGACAAACTGTGACTTTTTTTACTTGGAAATAATTTTTTAAGATTGACAAACATCATATGTGTAATTCATGGCACAAGTCAAACGGGATCGAATGATAACTTTTCTCTCGCCATTGACTTCAATACATCATTTTTCCGAAATAAGGTCCCATGGAGTGCCACTGGAAAGGGAGGGACTTCGCCTCTCTATTCAGCAGGATGTCTGCTGCAGGCTTAGAGTAAAGTTGTTATATATATATAATACATATAATGGCACTGTTCTAGCGGTAAACACTTAAGAAATAACAGTTGTGATAAATATATCGCATTCACTGTAACTGCTTCATAATAAAGAAGGCCACCCCATGTTTTGGTGGTTGAATGCTTTTTATAAGAACCATTATTATTACCATTATTAACTCACAAATAGTGATAAAGTAGTAGCTCCACACTTTCGGCCCTCTGCACAGGTGGCAAATTGCTGCATCACGTTGGTCTGACTTTCAGAAAGTTGTTCAGACACTTCCTTTTAAACATACTCAATACTTATCCGCCCAGCATCACTGGCCTCAATAAACATCTTACAACAGAATGGGAGCAAATCCTTGCAGGGAAATTCCACAACACATGTTGATTTTAGAGTGTCAGATTTCACTGTGGCAGTGGCGAGCCGTCAGGGCCCTCTAGGCTCTCTCTGAGGGCCTAAGATATTCTACAAAATAATATTTAAAAACATTACAAAATATATATATATTTTTTAATATATTTTAAAAATATATTTTTTTAGTTATATTTTTCATTAGTTTTACCAAAAATAACTTGATTTAATTGTATTTAAAATAACATTTCCAGGTTGTCTACAGACTGCAGTACAGTCAGAGCCAAATGCTACAATTCGAGGTTGACTTCCGGTGACATGCAGTGAAGGCGTCGAGCTTGCAGGCAACTACCCCTCAAAATATGCATTAAGTGACTTTTTCAGAAGGACAGCTTTAAATAAAGAGTTCGGAAATATTAATATCGAAGAACATTTCGGCGTGTTATTTGTTTTTACCACACGTCTAGTCTGATCACACCAGGCAAATTGTTTGTTCAGCCTCGCAGATGCCGACCACGCGCAGCACCCTGATGGATCCTGAATCGCTTGGAAAACTCATAAGAGATATCGTTCGAGAGGAGATCACTTCTGCATTGGAGGATAAATTAAAACCAATACAGGACTCCCTATCCAAGCTCCAAGTGACAGCGGCGAACAGCGTCTGCAAAATCCAAGATTTGGAGGAATCGGCTAACGAAACAGACAGTCGCCTGACTCAATTAGAGAACGACTACAAACTGTTACAAAGTTCAAACGAAAAATGTATGCAGAAAATTGAGGTTTTTGAAGACCAAAACCAAAAATTCAATATAAGAATTTACGGACTGAAAGAGGGACTGGAACAAGGATCACCGACTGCATATGTAACCGAGCTCCTCGCAGATTTGTTTGGCCAAAACATTCTTGGGCCGCTGCCCACAGTGAGCTATGCATACCGCAACGGGCCGGCTAAAGGCAACCGGTGTATCACCGCACGGCTTAACAGTTTCGAAACGAAGAGGACTATTCAACGCCTCGTCAGTGAGAAGGGAGGGAAACTCCAGTACCAGAGGATTAACCTATACCCAGACCTGAGTGCCAAACTACGGGAGCAACGGGCTGAATTCAACGCCGTAAGAAGCCTCCTGCGCTCTGCTAATATGAAGTATGGACTGGTCTACCCAGCTAAATTCCTGATAACGTTTGAGAAGGTTACCCACGCCTTTGCTAAGGCAGAAGAGGCAATGGACTTTTACCAAACACAAATCAAACCAACTCTGGAAAGCGTCCAGACCACCGGCAACAAGTCCGCTGAATAGGCAGGTATGATGATAGCTGCAACTTGCTCCTGTGTTCAACTGCTTCTCATTTCATTATAATCTAACTCTTATAAACCGGTGACTGATGTTCAAGTTATAATGTGCTTTGATGATTACCAAGCGGATTATTGTTTCATATTAATGGACTAATTGAACACAAGGGGGAGGGGTGTTTGAAAAAAAATAAAAATAACTTGTGAAACCTCAGTTACATCGATTTTGTCACTTAATGCTTTGAATGTATTGTGCAACTTGTTACACTAGAGGGGATGTTGAGCATGCGTGCTTACTGCTCTACGTGCCACAGCTCTGCTAAATGGAGCGGAGTTGTAGGAGTCTAAAGAGGGAAATTATGATTTATCTGCTGATATTGCATATTATTATTTCATTGGCCCCCTTTTTTTTGTTGTTGTTGTTGTTGTTGTTGTTGTTGTTTCGGTGAGGAGAAGGGAGGAAAGTTGGGAATTAAGGGAATGGAGGTAATCTTGCCAAATCGCAATCAGGGTTTGCTATATGACATTGTAAATTACGTTAAAATATGCATAACTAAGTCCACAAAGTATATTTGGTTTGATACATATGACTACATTAATTGTTCTCTCATTAAAACGTATGCGGTCTTAACTCCAATCTAAAGATTACAAAATGTCTTGATGTCTTGAGTCGAAAAAAGGCTGATATTGCATTTCTTCAAGAAACTCACTTATTAGCTGAAGATATACATAAAATTGGGAATAATATTTATAAAGTGGTGGCTTACTCATCTTCAAACAGTAAAACTAAAGGAGTAATCATTTTAATTCGCAATAACTTAAAATTAGATATTGTTAACAAAGATCAAGATGGAAGAATTGCTTATCTTCAAGGAGTCATTTGCAATAGAAAGATAGCTTTGATCGCATGATATGCACCTAACTCATATGAACCTACGTTCTTTGAATCACTTTCAAAAGTAATTTCCGAAATGACCAATTATGACATTATTATTGGTGGTGATATGAATGCTGTAATTAATCCATTGTTAGATAGATCAAGGAATACCCAAAGCAATTCATCAGCTAACCTAGCATTAAGTACCATTAAAAATAACTATGCGTTGGTAGATATATGGAGAGTAAGGCATCCGATTTCAAAAGAGTTTACTTTCTTTGATAAGAGGCATCTTACATTTTCAAGGATAGACTATATTTTAATCTCCTCTAAACTTGTAGATGTAGTTCAAAATACTGAAATATCACATATGTCAATATCAGACCACCACGCCAATGTATGCAACTTTTTTCTCTCTAAGGAGAACAATCGAGCTGCAAGATGGAGATTCAATTTAACATTATTACAAGATTCACAATACTGTCAACAGCTTACAATCGGCTTAAAAGAGTTTATGTTGTTTAATTATAATTCAGTTAAAGATGTTAGGCATGTATGGAACGCTGTAAAAGGTTATGTTCGAGGCAACGCCATAGCGTACTGCTCAAACCGAAATAGGGAAGAGCTCAAGACAATCGTGGATCTAGAATGTACATTATCATCACTGATTAGAGAACTACAGGAACATTATAATTCAGATAAAGAGATAGCAGTATGCAAAGTTAAAGCTGAACTCAATGCGCTACTTACCAAGAGAGCTACATTTCTGATTCATAGGGTAAGAAACACAGAATATCTAGATGGAAGTACACCGAGCTCCCTGCTGGCAAGTAAACTCCGAAATAACGAGCAGCTGGCCCAAATATCCTCAATTATGAATAATGATGGCATTGTCCTTTATGATCCAGTTCGTATTAATCATGAATTTGAACAATTCTATAAACATTTATATACATCTCAAGTACAGACATCAAAGGCAGAGTTAGAACATTTCTTTGTGGATCTGAATTGACCACATCTATCCCCTGAGGACATTGATCGCTTAGATTGTGAAATAACACTTAAAGAATTATCTGAAGCATTGGAAGACATGAACCTTGGCAAATCCCCTGGTATTGATGGTAACCCTCCGGAATTAGATTCCCAGTTTTGGCCTGTTTTAGGACCAATATTATTGGAAATGATTCAGGTAGCACTTAAAGAAGGACATTTCCAAAAGGACATCAATACAGCTATAATTTCTCTCATACACAAGAAGGGGAAAGACCCAAACGTATGCACAAGTTTTAGACCAATATCACTTATAAATTCAGAAATCAAACTTTATGCAAAAGTAATAGCTCGACGATTGGAGAAAGTCCTTCCGACATTAGTTCATTATGACCAAACAGGCTTTATGAAAAACCGATTCTCATCTGACAATATCAGGAGACTACTGCATGTTATTCATTTTGCAGCAGACATAACATCGCCTTGCGCCGTATTATCAGTTGATGCTGAAAAAGCTTTTGATAGGGTAGAATGGCCATTTTTGTGGCATACAATGCAAATAATGGGTTTTGGGACAACATTTATGATTATGGTGAAGATCCTATATAATAATCCAAGTGCTATGGTTCTGACAGGCAATCAGTGGTCACCTAGATTTCCAATTCTACGTGGCACACGGCAAGGCTGCCCTGTCTCCGCACTTCTGTTTGCAATTTCTCTAGAACCGCTTGCACAGAAAATAAGACTATCCAAAGAAGTAAAACAGATAGTTGTAAAAGACATTATATAATAAAGACATATTATCGTTATATGCAGATGATCTACTACTGTACTTGGACGAGGTACCAACTACGCTTCCTAAGCTGTTAAATATTTTTACCCAATTTAGTTCAATATCTGGTTACAAGATCAATTTGAATAAATCATGTATTTTACCCCTCAATAGTGCCATGGTTGAACTAAACTTAAATACAGAATTGCAGATTGTCCAACAATTTAAGTATTTGGGAATTGATATATATGCCTCATTAGACACAATAGTAGCAAAAAACTACAAAAGAATGTATACAACAATTAAAGATGACCTAAAAAGTGGATTAATATAACAATTTCTTTAGCAGGACGAATTTCAATTATAAAGATGAATGTTCTACCAAGAGTCAATTTCTTAGCTAGTATGTTGCCTTTATCTCCACCAGACGGTTTTTGGGACAAACTTCAGAATAGGATTTCAAAATATATTTGGAAAAACCAATACCCAAGAATCAGATACAAAGTTTTACAATATGACAAAAACAGTGGAGGCCTTAATGTTCCCAATCTCGAGCTCTATTATTATTCCTTCACGCTTCGAGCCTTGAAAAACTGGATTGATGAAAGCACCAATGTACCTTGGATTAAAATTGAAAGAAGTATAGTCTATCCCCTTAAACTTGGTGATGTCTTATTTTCTGCCATGTCGCCATATGACTGTATGCAAACATTTGGACCAATTATTGGGCAAGCCGTGAAAGTGTGGAAACATGTGGAGAAATTGTGCAATTGGTCTGTAGATTGGCATAGTAACATACCCATTTTTCATAACCTGTTACTAAGTATTGGGAAAAAGAAATCCAATTCCCACAATGGCAAACCCGAGGAATACATTATCTTTCTGACATAACCAACGACAACGGCTCGATGTCCTTCCAATAATTGAAAGATACGTATAATGTGCCTGGCTCTTCCTTCTTTTTCTATTTACAACTACGTACTGCCATGCGCACATATGGAGTTCCTTGGAATCAACCTCTGCCAACACATCAATCGGTTAAGGTCATATTAAGTCCAAACAGTGTGAGCGGCACTACTTCATATATATATAAAAAACTACAAGATAAATTAACCGGATATATTGACATCTCTGCAGTATGGAACGCAGATCTAAAAAAGTATACGCAGACTATTGATTGGAAGAGAATATGGAATAATATCTCCTTAACATCGCGTAACCACAATCACTAATTGATACAGTATAAAATGATACACAGATATTACCTGTCAACCAGAAAATGCTGTCAATTAAGGATGATTCCAAGCCCCATATGCCTTCTCTGTAACCAAAAGACTATTGGCACATATGTACACATGGTTTATGAGTACTGCAGTAAGAACGTTCTGGAAACAGGTTATTAACATTGTATCTGAGATTATTGGAGTTCGCATACCCTGTCTCCCAAATATTGTATTGTTGAATGATGATTCTTCTCTTCATCTACAGAAACATCAGAAAAGGGTGCTTTTCGCTGGTCTAACAGCAGCCAAAAAAATAATAGTAATACGATGGAAACCCCCACATACTTTATTTATTAAGCAATGGATATCATCCTTCCATGACCTAGTAATTTCAGAGCTGTCAATCGCTTCTGCTAATAAGGCTAAGGGGGAAACATTAGAGGCTATTCAAAGAGCTGCTGATCGGGTAATATCATTCATGTAAATGATGATTGTACATATCCGCACACCTTGGTGCAATTGTAGTTTATTAGGAGTTAATCGCAATTCAGCTTAAACAGATGAAATGTTATGTGGAAAAAAAATAAAAGGTATGAACGTATTTTATGTGGATAAATTGTTATGCTATAAATTGTTATGCTATAATATATATATAATATATAGATGAACTCAGACGATTGCTAAAAAACATCAGGTAGGATTTTCTGTGAAATGGCAAGATGGGTGGGAAGAGGGGGGGACGGGGCGGCATGGGAAAGGGATTCCCTATATATATATATTTATTTATTTTCTTTCTTTCTTTTTCTTTTTGTATTGTTATGCCGTGTGTTATTTACACACGGCATCTATTGCACGTCTGTCCGTCCTGGGAGAGGGATCCCTCCTCTGTTGCTCTCCCTGAGGTTTCTCCCATTTTTCCCTTTAAACTGGGTTTTCTTTGGAAGTTTTTCCTTGTACGATGTGAGGGTCTAAGGACAGAGGGTGTCGTATTGTCATACTGATATTCTGTACACACTGTGAAGACCACTGAGACAAATGTAACATTTGTGATATTGGGCTATATAAATAAACATTGATTGATTGATTGATTGATATTGTCTATATAATTTGTATCTGTATAAATCCCTTTTGTGAGGGAAAAAAAAAAAAAAACAACAATAAAAAGTTGGTCACAAAAAGATAAATAATAACATTTCCAAAGAAATAAATCCTTCGAATATGCCTATTCAGTTTCTGTTTGAATGTGAAGGGTTAAATGAAAGAAGCTCCTTTACCCGTCTCTGCGAGTTACTTTGAAGATAGGAGGTAATTGGTTGTCCTGCTGTAAATTCACTGAGGGCCAGCTACAGTAACTGAAGGAGAGAGTAATGTCAAATGACACTACAATTGACCAATCAAATCTTCCCTCTAAATGGGTGGGTTTTATTATCGCGGACTTTATGACAAGTTCCGCCCGCTGTGAAGCTTTTCTTGTTTCCATAGAAACAACAATTTCCTGTCAA
Organism: Pseudochaenichthys georgianus; assembly: GCF_902827115.2. Lineage (NCBI taxonomy): Eukaryota > Metazoa > Chordata > Actinopteri > Perciformes > Channichthyidae > Pseudochaenichthys > Pseudochaenichthys georgianus. Next base: position 1,100,423 of record NC_047525.1, on the reverse strand, counting down.
CAGCGTAAACTCGCCTTCAAAATAAAAGCATGCCAAATTACACTTAAGACATACAACTGCAACAAAAGTAACAAACACAATGCAATATCTTTTTCAATTTCAAAGAATACAAATTGGGTTATTAACAGGTGTTGTTTTGTGTGGTAAAGGGTCGCTTTCATTGATGCGTTTTGCACCCCGGGCCGTTGTTGATATTCCGCTGAAGTATACGCTATGACGAAATGACTATTTTTTGAATTTTTTTAGGGAAGGAGTGGGGGTCAGAGGGCTTAGGGATAAAAGTCACGGCTCGCCACTGCACTGTGGTGATGATGGTGTGATGTTTGGAGGTCCATTTCAATGTTACAGTTCTGTCATCCAAAAATGAATGTGGGCGTTTATGATGGTAAGTATACTCAAATGTTATAGTGCAAAGGAGCTGGTGTATCTAGAGGTGTTACTATTGCAATATTTTGTATTACAGGAATAAAATATAAAGTATAAAATATTTGTAAATGGCTGGGAGCTAATTAACCTGCCAAATAACCTCCATATAATAAGGGTCTGCTTAATGCCCCTTTACTGTTCTGTTTTTGATTGGAAAAGTTTATCATTACAAGATGGTACAGTAAATGTATTTTCATAGGATGGACCAAGTATGAGGAGAATATACTGAAGTAGTTATTGGACTTTGTGGCCTTTCTTGTATTACAGTTCTCACTACATCGGTTAAGCCTAACATATGAACACAAAAACTCGTCCAGACCTTGATGGATTTGTAAACAGTCTGGCCTTGTGTGTTGGCTCGGCAGATCGACCCCTCGCTCCCTGCACTCCTTCATCTCCCAATGAATTCAGGACGCCTCTTCACTTTGCTTTTGAGAGAAATACGGCATGAAAGCATGGGGGAGTTCACATTCACGTTTTCAGTTTACTATTTGATCTGTGCCCTTTTTTTTCTACCAATCTGTATTGAAAAGATAGCAAAAGGGGGAGCTGAGGGGAGGGTTTACGGCGCCCAAGGTTACGGAGGCCATTAATCTACCTGAAGTAGGAGAGGCAGGATTGTGCCATAGCTAGTGGATGAACAAATAAACGACAAATGATTCAATGCTCCCTCCCCAACCACCGACTCCAATGATCATCTCACCCCGACAAATAATCAGTTTGGCCCCTGTGACTCTGCTGTAAATCTCTCCGGGCTCGGCCCCTCCCTGGCCCTGCCAAAAGGAATGGTTGTTATGAGTTGTGGATGAAACGCTGCTCTCAGATGTTCAGCACACTTAATGATATTATACTCATAAAAGCCGTGATACACCGATGGTATGCTGGGAGTTGAGTAGAGCTGAACAGCTGCTGAGCCAAATCGAAAATGTGCAAATCTGTGTGTGTGTGGACTCTGGAGACACCTGTCCAGATGTGTCTCAGCAGAGCTCTCAGTCGCCCTGCTGCAGTCAAACTTCCTCTTTGGTTTAATCACGAGAATGCTGGAGTCCATACCTGGAAGTGTTGGGGCTTATATCCATTACACTGACTTTTGTCTAACCCCTCATTCACAAGTACAACCAAAGGCTCTCAGTCCTCATGCTTCATAAAAATGTCAATAACTGATCAGCATCATCTATTATTCGTGGAAACAAAGCAGTGGCGAGTCGTCAGGGCCCTCTAGGCCCTCTGTGAGGGCCTAAGATATTCTAAAACATAATATTTGAAAACATTAAAAAAAAACGTTTTTTTTTAAATATTATTTTTTAGATTTTTTTGTTGTTACATTTTTCATTAGTTTTACCAAAATAACTTGATTTAATTGTATTTAAAATAATATTTCCAAAGAAATAAATCCTTCGAATCTGCCTGTTCAGTTTCTGTTGGAATGTGAAGGGTTAAATGCCGTCTCTGCGAGTTACTGTGAACTAAGACGGGAGAGCTCGTTGGTCCCTCTCTACATTCACAGAGGGCCATCTATAGTAACTCAATGAGAGCGTAATGTCAAATGACAGTACAATTGACCAATCATATCTTCCCTCTAAATGGGCGGGCTTTATTTTCGCGGACTTTATGACAAGTTCCGCCTGCTGTGAGGTCTATGCAAGTGGTGCAGTGACGCGTCCTAAAACCCGGAAGTAAGCTGCGCTCGGATTCCCTCGACAGAAAGCAATGGGATTTCTCCATAGGATTTTGGGAAATAGCTCGAAATAAGGTCTGTGGAAAACGAACCTGTTAGATAAATGCACATTTTGTTCAGCCGGATAATATCCACATGTCTACCCTACTTTTATTATTTTCGAATCATAACTCTAATCGATAGATTTATGATGGATAGATTTATTATTAGCATAAGTTCGTTCATGATGGCTCATGTCAGTGATAGTGATGACATCGTTGCGAAATTATTAACCGAGTCATTTTCAAGATTGAGTTACAATGATAAACTGGAGTGGCAAAGGATCAGCTGCATGACCCGCAAGTGCTTCATCCAAAAAGACAGGAGGATGGACTTTGTGTTTAAGTGATTTGATCATCAAAGGTAGGCCTAAGTCATTTTCAATGTGGGCCGTCGTGCCGACTTAATTCATTTGTAATTGTTACTTGGCTGTGGGTGCCCTGTCATGATAGGTGTTTATATAAATGGTGTTGTTTTGTGTGGTAGAGCATAGTGGTAGAGGGTCGCTGTCATTGATGCGTTTTGCACCCCGGGCCGCTGTTTTGATATTCCGCTGAAGTATACGCTGTGACGTAATATCTCTTATTTTCTTTCGAGGGAAGGGGGGGGTCAGAGGGCCTAGGTATAAAAGTCACGGCTCGTCACAGAAACAAAGGAGCCTAACCATAGTAACAGGATTAACAGATAAAGAATACAAATGGGTACATTGATTGGTTCAGTGTAAACATAATTTGGCGCGCAAGCCCACCATATATAAGGCGGCCTCGCCTCCTGGCTATCATCCTTTTCTCTTCAGCGAGCAAGGAAACAACTGAGCTAAGACGAGAAAATACAGAAAGAAGAAGTTTGAGATCATGGACTCACCACTGTTGGAGCAACGACCCTGCACTTTGTATCCGGGCTTAATTGCAGGTGCCAATCTCCACCGCCACTGCTTTGAGTGCCTGGGGCCTGATCATGCGGCGGCAGGCGTTGCAGGCCGGGGACTGGATCAGGCCGGCCGCCGCATGGTCAGGCCCCAGGTCCTGCGGCTCAGCCGCCGCCAGCGTCTGGAGCACTTCCAGTGTATGTCTCGCCAGAAGAGGCGGAGGACCGGGACCTCGAGGAACAGGATGTCGGGGTGCCCTTCGTGTTCGCCATGCCCCCGTTCGTCGAGGACGACGACAACACCTCGTTGTCTGATGCTTCTGGGCCCGGCCTCCAGGAGGGTCCACAGCACAGGTCTGCGCGGCAGGACATCCCGGTGGTGATGACTATGGCGGCGGAGCGTGTAAGCTTACCGCTCCCCCCACCACTGCCACCGAGGCCGGTGAGCCGTCTCCGTCAGGGCTTCTACGGCCGGCTCGTCCAACGCCGCCGGCATTCGTTTCGCCCCCCTTGCCAGACATCTGGCAGTGTGTGGAGGCGACGTGGCGACAGCCACTTAGAACGAAGGCTCCAGTGGCAACGTGGGCGGGAATTCTCAGGGTGCAGGGCCGCTCGGACACAGAGTGTCTTGGTGTGCCCCCCCTTGATGAGAGCCTGGCGGCCCATCTGCTTCCGCAGGCAGCCGGGTCGGCAGAGGGGAAGTAGCCTTTGCCCCCGCCGTGTGACTGTGAAATCCTGGAATATCTGGATAAGATGTTCAGGCTCGGGGCGCAGATGGCAGCAGCGGCCAATAATCTCGGCGTGTTGGGTGTCTCGCTGATCACCCCTCAGCAGGACATCCCCGCCTCCGGACGGGGGCGATTATTCGGACCACTGTGTGGGCCAGATGAATAATCTGGTCCACGGTATGGCTACCGCAGCTGGACGTGTGATGTCCCTGGCCACAGTGGCGTCGCGGGACGTGTAACTCAGAGAAGAGCAGCACCAGCGCTCAAAGAGCTTTTACGCACCGCCTACACTGTGTTTACCTTCATTGAACAGCTATAAAGAGTGACCACAGGCTGTTACGTTTTAACCACACACACCTCTACACACATCGAACTGCTCGATTACTCCCCCTTTTATTAGTTTTATGAAGGAGATGTCTGGTCACATGATGGGCGGACTGGGACAAAAAATCAGCCCGGGAATCTCACCCAGCCCAACCCACGTAAACTGTCAACGGGGAATCCATCCGACGGAATTGTGTCATGATGTCTGAATTGACTTTAGGTGAACACAGGGACAACACATTTGCTGTACCTGATACAGAGGAACTGACTGCTTGTCTAATTTTCATGATTTTGTCAGTGAAGAAGGAGGCAAATTCATTGCAGGCCCTGGTGGATAGAAATTCAGAGGCTACTGACACTGAGGGGTCTGTCGACAGTAGCAAACACGGCACGTGAGTTGTTTTTATTTTTGGTAATGATGTCAGAGAAGAACGATTGTCGTGCCTTTTTTATTTCCTGATTATAGACGCAGAGTCTCTCTTTATATATTTCCAAGTGAACCTCATAGGCTCCGCCCTCTACTGGACTCTATGGGTACTACCTTATCATGCAAGCATTCACCTACTGAGACTTCTATAGACGTAGCCGGCCCCGGGGCGGGCCTACCTAAATGCGCGCGCATCTCACCTCCATATAAAAGGAGGCCTCGCCTCCTGACCATCATCCTTTCTCTTCAGCGAGCGGAAGTGAATACTGAGCAAAGACGTGAATAGGGAAAGAGAAGAAAAGTGGACTCACCACTCCTTGACCTTGACCTTGACCTGCCCGACATGCCCTGGACTGATCGCGGGGGCTGATCCGCACGGCCTGTGCTTCCAGTGTCTGGGGCCGGACCACGCCGAAGACGGCCTAAACCAGTCACCAGCGTGCAACGCCTGCCGGATGATCCCTCGGCTAAACCGCCGACATCGTGGGGATCTTTTCCGGGTGAAGTTCGGCCCACTGGAGGAGGCGGAGGATCAGGACCTCAAGGTGGTGGAGATGGGTGAACAAGATGACAAGGTGCCATTCGTGTTTGCCATCCCGAGGGGCCGGGTGGCCACGGTCACGGAGGAGGAGGACGACGAGGACGCCTCGTTGTCTGGTACTTTCGGTCCGGCGGCCAGGAGGGTCCAGCACAGGTCTGTGCATCTGGACTTCCCGGCGGTGATGACCTCGGCAGGCTCCACAGCAGCAGAGAGCGGCCGGGTTGGGTGCTCCGTCTTCGCGGAGCTGACTGGTGGGGAAGGAAGCGTCTTGGCTGGGGGAGAAAATCTCTCCACCCGGGACGCGAGGGCGAATCCCGCCTCCTCCCTGTATAATGCACGGATACTTTTTCAAATAAAGATGTTGATCCGTATCCAAGTCTGAGTGTCATTTATTTCCACAATTCTGCACTCACACACAATGTTGACCGTACAAATTCCGCACTCGCTGCCCCAGTGTAGCTCCTGTGAAGGAGGTAGCTAGTGGACATGCGCAGATGAGAGTGATACATCGCAGGAAGTGCTATCAGAGCGCTATGCGGGTACAGGGGCGTTATGGCCAGCGTATTACTGTCAGGGAACACACTACGCCTAGAGCAGAGGTGCCCAGTACGTCGACCGCAGGGGCAATGCTGGTAGATCGCGAGTCATTTATAAAAAAAAATCCAGCTCTGTTAAAATAGACAAAACAGGTTTTGATCCCTCCTCCCTTGGCCTCCCTGCCACTTAATTCAGGAGTTTACTTGATTGACAGAAAAAGCAATCTATTGCTTTCCAGTCTGTTATCCCAGAATGCAAAGCGATACAAAATCAGTCAAGTGCCGGGAAAACTCAAATTAATGTAAAGAGACAAACAACAAAATGAGTGCGGGACCGAGCAAAAAGCAAAAAACATACCACTTCCACCCAGAATGGGAGGAAGAATATTTGTTTGTGATGTCCAGTGTTGGGACTACAAAGTAACGCGTTACTGTAACGCCGTTATTTTTGGCAGTAACTAGTACTCTAACGCATTACTTTTTAAATTCAGTAACTCAGTTACCGTTACTACATGGTGCATTACTCCGTTAGTTTTTTTATATAGTCAACAGCCAGGTGAACAGAGATGAGAACTTTACTTAAGTACAGTACTTGAGTAAATGTACTTAAATACTTCCTGTGTCACATGCGGAGACGCGCTGTGGGCGTGTTTGTGTTGTTTACTAACAAGACTGTCATGGCGGCGGCGGAGCTCAAGTCTAGTTTCTCCACCTGGAGATATTCTCACTATTTCACTTTTGTCGAGCACAAACAAAAGAACGTTTTAGTTAAATGTAAGTTGTGTCCTGGCGGGTCAAAGAACCTATCTACTGCCCAAACCAGTCATTCACATCTCTTAAAACATCTGCAGAAACAACATGCTGGGACGAAGCTAGTAGCTAAGACCACAGAGACTCAGCCGACGCCACTCCACCTCCACCTGCACCTAAGCAACAGCGGCTGGATTTTAACCGAGGGACTGCTAGCCAGGGAAAAGTCGATAAAGCCATTGCACGGTATGTTGTAGAACACATGCAGGCTATTGCTACAGTGGAGTCACCCGCTTTCAGGGAGCTAGTTAGCATGATAGCATGTCCGGGCAGCACACGGCATATGGGACGGAACACTTTTTCCAACTACCTGGAGAAAGAATATACAAAAATGTAAAGCCAGCTAATATCGATGCTATCCAGATTGCATATAATGCATGTCAAGTTGATCAACAGATTGTATTATTCTCCAATGCAATAACAGTACTGAAATGAAGGCTATAAGGGCATTAATAAAATGGGAGCCCTTTTTTAAGTAACTAAAACGTTACTTTTCACAGTAACGCATTACTTTTTGGTGTAAGTAATCAGTAAAGTAACTGAGTTACTTTTCAAATGAAGTAACTAGTAATGGTAACTAGTTACTGGTTTTCAGTAACTAGCACAACACTGGTGATGTCACATTCAAAGGTTATTTGCCCATCTGCTGTGTTCAAAGCTGCAGCGCAAAGATTTGGCCAACTTCCAAAACATCGCCTCTGAGCTGGAAAAGCAAGGGAAGGACAGCGCACTCCTTGACAGTGCGCCCTACACAGAGCAAGTCAATAACATTACATCTGACTTCGAGAAACGCTTCCGAGACTTCGCTTTGCTCGAGCCAATCGCCACATTCATGTGCTATCCGTTTAGTGAAGACCATGATATTGATTCGCTGGCTCAAAACATCGGAGCAGTGTTTCATCTGAACCCGTCTGCGCTGGAGGATGAGATGTTGTCGCTGGAGGCCGACATTCAGTTGAAGGCGTGTGCCCATGCCGGACAGACTAGCCATCAGCAGTTACTGTCCTGATTATGCAACATTGACGGACTCCATTCAGTGCAAGTCATCAGAATATGGTAGGGACCCACCTAAATATATTGAATTGTGTTTTGCAGCATTATATCAGGACCATGGAGAGAGGTTTCTTACCCTGCTTGTTTTTATGTGTTTCTTAACAGGGAAATGAAGGGACAGTCAGCAAGAGAAGGAGAGAGAGAGAGAGAGAGAGTTTAACATGCCATTTTAGTTTTATGAGAGAATGCCTATTGTCTGTCTGTCTGTCTGTCTGTCTGTCCGCCATCCGTCCGTCCACTGAAACGGGGTTATTGACTCCAGTTTTCCCACCTCCATTCAAAGGCATGCAAGAGGTAAATCTCTCATCCAAGGAGGAGATGGGTTTCCTCTCAGCAGAGATTCAGGCTCTGGTCCAAAATAGGCCGTGTCTGTTGTGCACCCTCAGCACAGAGAAAAAGGTCTTTAAGTAATTTCTCTCTAAGCTAAACTTGCCTCATCTCAACGGTGAAGCAATAGCGGATCTAGACAAAGACATCTCTATGGAAGAGATAAGCAATTAGTGAATCTCCAAATAATAAGGCACCTGGCCCTGACGGATTCACTATAGAATTGTACAAGTGCTTCTCTAAGGAACTATCCCTACTTTTCGTTAGTTTAAACATGCAGTGTCAAATGGCCGACTGCCTCAAATACTCTATAATGCAAATTCCAGGAAAGACAAACAACTTCTAAAGTGTAACTATTTATTATAAGAGGGCAAAATATATATTACTTGGCCAAGGACTCCGTCAGGTCATAGAAATCACAGGCAGCGAAGCTGTAATCTGTACCCACTATTTCCATACAAAAAACTCGAACCTTGTGTGTCAATACATTTTATAACACAGGGCGTTGCCCATACATTTATGATTGGTTGAGACTAATTGGGGAGGGCCGTGGTTTAGACTTTGGCTTCCCTGGTTGGCCTGTGAAGGTTCCTCCCTACTCTGTCGCTATCCTAGTCATTTGTTTTTGCTAAAGTTTCTACAGAAAAAGTGGAATCCTGGTTTTACTGATTCCCAGCGATGCGTGGGAGCGAAGCTCACCCACACGGCCAAGGTTAGAGCCTCAGTAATTAATCGTTTCGTATCCAACCCTTTAAGTCATAACAACATCTCATGAGCACAATAATGCATATAATGTAATAATAAGAATCCCTCTAGTAATGTTATATAAAAATAGACTCCACACTAACCGCCTTCATCTGGCAATATAAAGTGGTACGTATCGGCAAGAAACACCTTTGTAAAGCTAAATATGAGGGAGGGTTTGCTCTACCAAATGTTAGATGTTACTACTAGGCAGCACATTTAAACATGCTGGCTTTCTGGAGAAGTGGTACCCTCACTGAGGGCACTGAGGAGGACACTCCAGCCTGGCTTTCTATAGAACGGGCGGCCTGTCTCGGAACTTCTCTCCCAGCCCTTCTGAACAGCCCAGTTAAGACTAATACATTGCTAAATGCAGGGAACTTTCTGGTACACAATTCTCTTAAAATATGGAAACAA